>NW_007057683.1:339823-553390 GCF_000164805.1 Carlito syrichta | reverse complement strand
ATAAAAATACTGATTAATTATTTAAAAAAAAAAAAAAAAGATTGTAATGGGTGTTAGTATTCCCCCAAAACGAAAAATTATACATTTTGAGTTTCCCAAATATACTTAGTTATGAAATTTTATTTTTCAGAGAACATCTATTAACATCTTTGGTAATATTGGCCATTCTGTGGAATCTACTGAAGACACATGCGGTCTACCAATTCTCAATTCTGATTCTAATGTCCTATACATGTCCTGTGACATCTGGCATCCTCCATCCTTTGCGGAAAAGTCATGACAGTTGTAGCTGATCTGGTTTGTATCTGGAGTTATATGTATTTCCAGCATGTGGGTTATTAAATGCTTCTAAGTGAAGCCTGACTTATTTCTTGGGAATTAACTTGGAATCCTCATAAATAAGCAGTGGCTTGAGGTACAACTAAGAGTTATTTTCACCAGGAAACTGTGAAGAGTTTTTCTCCCAAGATATGTTCTGTCATTGCTATTAGAAGCCAAAAAGGGAATATCATAGGCATATAGATTTTTTAAATATGATGTGTTTTAATTTGGAGCATTTTTTAAAATTTTAATGTCATATCTAACTTATACTGCTTGAGCTTGACTGTTCAAATCATGCCTTCATATTCTATTCACAATTTCAAATATAGTTATGAATAATCTTTTGCTTTTGTTACTAGGCATCTTGTTATCTGTTTATCATAATAAGGAACTTTGCAATAACTTTTAATAAAGGAATACGCTTTTGAAACTAGATTTTTTAAAAACTTAATGAAAGTCAAACTGAAAAAAATATATATTCCAAAGAAAGACTTAAATAATTATTTTTAAAGGAAAAATAAGGGTTTCTCATTGATATTTAGTTGATTTTCTACAAACATATGAAGATATTAATTGCCCATGATCCTGAGTCTCTGAAGACAGGCAGATAAAATGAGTGATCTTTGCCCCTTTATAAGCCAAGGGCATTTGAAGGAATGAAGATGCTGAGAATCAAGAACAGAAATATCCATGCTATCCACAAAAGGCTGGATATACTCAGCCCTTGAGTAGAAAATGAAAATTCAAACATCTCTCCAGGGATGGTGGGAGGAAAGTGGTTGTGGAGATGGTAATTTCTATTAACGATATATATTTGGAAAATGAGAATTACTCATCATGTCTCTGCCGTTACAAATCACAACAGAACTAAATTTATAAAGGTAGTATTTTGAAACCATATTATCAAGCCAAAAGAGCAAGTAGTTGAATAATCTTATTTGTGATTTATAAGAAAAACTCCTTGAAACAGGAGAAGAAGAAGAAACAAACCAGGGACTGAACTAACCTTTAAAAATAATCCAATTTCCATATAATACCCTAACAGGGTATTCTTGAGCCTTCTTTTTCTTATCATGTTTACTAAGTATCTTTGGGGAAAACTTATGGAAAAGCTTAAAATAGTGGTCACAAAATAGCTTCAAAGGCAGGAAAGGAAGGCAGTTCCTCCAAGTATAAACGGCTACCCTAGGAGAATATACTCCAAAGAACTAAGTCTCCTAAAATAATCTTGAGCCCTTTAGAGGATATATGTGGATCCTTGCAATCAATGTGATGATTCAGCTATGAGTAGGTTCCTTGAAAAAATCAAGAGACAACTTGTGTGTAGCAGACACCATACATGTTCACGCCCCCTCATCTACACAACTTCAAAGCACGCTGGCCAGATTTCCAAATGCCAGTACCAGCATTTCTTTTTTGAGTATTTCTGTGGTCTCTAGGCCTTCTTTGTTCACATTTATAAAAGGCTAGAAATACTAGGGAATGAACATTTCCTAGGGAAAGATCTCAAATAAGAATTGATGGAGTATGGAGGATAAATACCCCAATTCCCTCACTCTTTGAAAGTAATAACTTAGGTATGTGCTCTACACTGGCTTTCAGATTTCTCCAGTGGGTTCAAGCTCCAGTCACCCATAATGATAACTTGTCTAATTATGAAAACTTTATTGAATGACTTCTTCATTCTCCTACCAATGTTTTCTGGAATCACCTCTCAAATAAACTAATTATATTCAAATTGTTGGGCCGACACTGTGTTCAAAAGTAAACTTACAGGAATCCAGAACTGGATGATATTGATAAAACAGAGTGTATTTTTAGACTGCCAATAATAGTTATGTTAGACTATTGTATACAGGCCCCAGTAAGCAGAAGTTTATTGTTTAGGGTAAGCAAAATAGGAATACATAGCAAAATCCCTTCCTCACAAACATGTCTTAAATTCACCTGAAGTGATTCTTTGTTCAGTTGCACTTTTTTCCCTAGACTTCTATGCAAATAATGGGTAGATTAAAGTGATAGAAATCTGAGTTCCTAGCTCTTCTAGAATGGGACAAACAAATATTTAACTTAAAAAAAACTAGAACTGCTTTTCCATATAATTATGTTTATTATTTTTTATGGGAGTAAATTACTACTGAGCAATCACCCTTTTTTGTTTAAACAGAGAATACAGCAACTATGTCCACACAGAAGTTGGGCAACATAATATTCCACTCAAGGGTGTAACTAGTCTAAGCAAAGATATTTTATAAAAGTAAAGTAAAAGTTGAAGGCAAAAAATTATCTCTGGAATCAAGAATAGTGAAATCAGATCTAACATCCGATGATTTCAATTTATTTTTGACATTTGAAACAATCTTCTAGATCTTACCTGTTAGATGTAAAATTGTAATAACCACTTTCCTCTAAGACTTCTTCAATCACAGTCTAAAATTTAAAAAACATTAGATTAGTGTTGAATGATGAGCAACAAGATAAAACCATTCAGAGACACTGCAAAAAAACCTCACCTGCATCTGCTCATATGTTATTCCCTCCTTCAAGTCAGAACTTGTAGGCAGACCTGAAATAGATAAATTATGGAAAGTTGACATTTGGTTCACATTTTCTCAGTTAACCTTTACTGGCAATTATGGCTTCAACTACAGTCCAAACCAATCAATTTCTTAATGATAAAGACAAAATTTAAAAGCAAATTCCAAAATATCTTGGCTTTGAATGCTCAAACTTTTTGCTTTTATTTCTTTAATAACCTGGTGCTTTATGCATGGCCATCCCAAAGTAATATACAAAGATTCAGGGGCATTGTCCATAGACTATACTGGCCAGCTAAGTCAGGGTATCCAGGTATGTGTTAAGGCCAGGTGAGAAGTGATTCCAAATACAAATTACCTGATGAGTGAGTTTTCCGCTCAAGAAACTCTCCCTGGTTCACAAAGCAAAAACAGTAAATATGTGCTAGAAGGAAAATTAATGATCATAAAGAGGCAGAAACTGATGAGAAAGGCAACAGAGATCTGACCCTGCCATATGGCTGCCTCACGGGAAATAAAGCACATGTAATGTCACAAGACTTTCTGATGGGGAGTCAAAGTGCATATCAACACTTAACCCCCTCCAAAGCCATCCAAAGCAGTGAGGACCAGCTTTCACTCAAATCAACCAACACTGACCCGTGAAGGCTCAGAAGTTCCCCTGCCACCCTGGAGAGAGAAATAAGAATGGGTTGAAGGTCAAGGGGAAGCATGACGGTGTGAGTACTGGCAGCTCATTTTTAAAGCCAAGTTTAAAGGCGTTCCCCATAGTGCCAGCAGGCTTGTGCCCAGCATGCTGTGCCACAGGCCAAGCCCAGTTCGCCCTGGGGTAGAGCATGCAGCTGACCTGGGGGGAGTTTGTCAACTCGGTCTCAGGTGTTGAGAGGCTTCCATCAAAGTTCTTCATTTCATCACAGTTGCTATGATAAAAAGTTTAGCCTACAGATAAACTTACCTGTCCTGGGAGAGGCTTATAAAAGCAAATGACTGTATACAACATTTTATCTTTATCTGATGGATTTCTCAGGGACTGTTTTAAATCAAATTCTGCCAACATCCCAGGAGTCCAAGACTTAAGGAAAGCTTGTTAATTAATACATGAAATAACTTGCTTAAGCAACAACAAAAGTGAACATTTTCCAAGTTGAAGAAATGGTAAGTCTTCATTTAACTACAAAAGCTTCAATTCTATCCACTTCACCAAGTGACATAACTATAATTTATAAGGACTCAAAAATCATGTAGGGATTCTGAAACTTCAGGGTAGCATGAAAACTTTCTCTTAGAGTTCAAATGTGATGGGAAGAGTTCAACGATGCTGAGTTTCTACCAATGGACAGGCACTTTAGCTCCATTTTACAGGCAAGGAAACTGGGATTCAGAAAGGTTAAACAATTTGTCCAAGGTCAGCTACTAAATGTTGACACAAGATCTTAAGCTAGGCATCCAGGTTTCCAGAATCCATGCCTTTAATTGCGTCCCTATGTGAAATTTATGCAATAAATAAATAAATAAATAAACAAGTCTAATGCGGATTTTCCAAGTAGTCCAAGTTTTCTGTATCTTGAAAATTTAAACTCTTGATTTTTGCTTTTTATCTCCCTCGATGCTTCAGGCATTTGATTTCCTATCATCAGATAAGCAAGAAGAAATTAAAGGAAATACAATTCACCCACACAGACTCCGCTGTTTGTTGATGGTATTAATACATGATCACCACAGAAACTGCCACCACTGTGTAAGATAAATCATGAGGAAATTTTAGATTCCTACCATGTGTCCCTTCCAACTATTGCCATGGATAATCAAAATAAGCTCTATTTCTTCTTAACTTGAAAATAATCTTTTGGGGACAGATGTTGATCCAAATAATACATGTCTTTATGAAAGCCAGATCACCCATGCTGATGACCATTACCTGTCAGGTCGTTTGGGGACAGGCTGTTACCACCAGATGAATGACGTAATAAATGATAATCTGTTGTAAAAAAGTTGGGCTCAATCGGTTCTGGAGATCCCTGAGATAACTGAAACAGAAAAAGCAAAATCACATCTTATTTCACATTCAGAAGGAAATGATAGGAGACCTTTGTGTGGGGTTTTCTATGCCCCTGTGTCTCTGCACAGAAAATTTGGTGTTCTCTAGTTTTCAATCTCTTGTAAATAGATAAAAGAAACATCTCCTTCCTTCCAAAACAACTTATAAATTGAAAGCAGGAAAATTATAGTGAAAGCAAGCCAGACAATTCTCTGGGCACATGAAAAAAAATATACTTTACAGCTTTAGGAGAGCAAAAGACAAATTGATAGAAAAATAATGGAATGAGCCTGGGACATTAAGATGTTATTTTTTATCAGGCATAGGAGAAATAAACTTCAATTATTCAAGAGAACAATATGTTTAGCCCAAATCACTATCATTGCTCATGTATCTGTTTTGAATAATGCCATAATGCCTTCTTGTTTGACCAAGGCAAACAAGTTTCTTAATATATTTTTCTAAATTACTATTAATTAATTGTAATCTCCAAACATTAATTCCCAGCACTCTGAAGGAAAGAGTAATTCACCACATGACAGAATTTATTAAAGTTTCAATTGCTTAATGCCCATCCATAAAACTGAATTTCTAAAATGGAATATTAGACTCCAAATGTTTTTTCAACCTTCTTTCACCTTTAATTTTAACTGTCACTTGGGCTGGTCAAGTTTTAGTGCCCCAGTTAATATAATATACTTTTAAAATGTCAATTCATATTAATAAATCAGAAGCACATGGCACAACCTATACTATGCAATAGTAGGTACCTTGGATTCATATATTCTGTTCATGAGTTCAAATACAGCATTGTTCAATCACTTGAGAAACTGTCTGGTGGTATGTACTATAATTAAATAACACATGCCTACCATAGCCTAGCAATCTCACTTCTAAGGATTTATATGAGAGATATAAGTAAATATATCAAAAGGCATGTATAAAGATGTTCATAGCACCTTTTATCATAATAACTAAAACCTGGAAAACAACTCAAATGTCCATGGACAGAAAAATGGACAGACATAGCATGGTGTGCTCATACAATGGAATTGTGCAAAGCAATAAAAAAAAAGAACAAACTATGGACACAGCAGCATGAACGGTGGATGAAAGAAGCCAGAAACAAAACACGGTGTATCTCTTCATTTATATAGATACTTTCATAATCAGGCAGGCAAAACTAATCAATGGTGATAGAAATCAAGATAATGCTACAGTGTGACAAGAGGTGAGATTTGACAAGGAAAAGGCAAGGAAGGCTTCTACAGGGCTAGAAATGTCCTATATATTGATGTGGGTGATGGTTACATGGGTGAATATATGTGCATAAAAGTTCATGGAGCACCTGAGCCTGCGGATTCAAGACAAACCCGGGCAACTTGGCGAGACAATAAATAAAAAATTAGCCAGGTGTGGTAGCGCACGACTGTAGTTCCAGCTACTTGGAAGGCTGAGGCTGAAGGATCGCCTGAGCCCAGCAGGTCAACGCTGGGATGGCCATGAGTGTGCCACTGCACTCCAGCCTGGGCAGAGTGAAACTCCAACTCAAAAAAAAAAAAAGTTCACGGAGCTCTATATCTACCTCACTGCATGCATTATGATTATGCATTGATACCGTAAAAATCTTATATGTTAGCCATTGAATATTAATTTTTTCTGTTGATGTACTTTGGATACTATAAATGCAAATAATTTATATTTTCCAATCTAGTTGCCATGTTAGCAAACACCTACTGCACTCTAGAAAAAAAAGTGGCTTCATCCTATTTCATTCTTGAAAATTTATTTTCCTTACTTCAATGAAAACCGATAAAATTAATAAATTAATACAGCAACATTCATTTTTGTTCTTTTTCATTGCTCTGCACAACTGATAAAAATAATGCATACCTCACTGCATGCATTATGCATTGCCATCTTAGAATCTTTTATATTAGCAATTGAAAATTCTTTTTTCCACCAATATACTTTGGACATGGTAAACACAAATCATTTATAGTTTTGCAGTCTAGTCTCCATGTTGGCAAATACCTACTGCACTCTAGGAAAAAATGTGGCTCCATCCTTTTTTATTCTTGAAAATGTATTTTCCTTACTTCAGTGACAACTGATAAAATTAATAACTCATCTGTAATATGATGAGATGGTAAGATTGTACCATACCGTAATACAGTAGTATCTGATGGTCACACACGTAATGACTTCTCATTAGTTTTGTAGGGTGTCATGGAGGTGGTTCTAAGCATTCTTTATGTCTCATATCCCAGCTCATAGGTGGTGTCAACAAAGTTTTTTAATATGTCTTGTGATACTGAAAATGATTTTCTGGAATTACCTTTCAAATAACTTTAGATGAGATTTTTATATGGTTTAGCACAGAGTCATTTGGCTTCCTGAAAATGCATCCTAATTATAAAAAGCTTATTCAACTTAATAATTAAGCGTATGCCTGGGAACGCTAAAGATTTTACAGACAGGAAGATGTTTCAAGTCTCGAAAATAATTATGTGAATTGTGACCTGGAGAGGTGAATATGGCCATTTTAAGATGACAAAGACAAGACCCTCTCATTAATGTCAAACCCTGAAAAGAGTTTTTGAGATTCCAGTGCTGACATCACATTAGCAGTCACCTTTAGCTTAAGAACTGCAAATTCTTAAAAAGAGATGGGTCCATGGACGAAGGCAAGGACTAAAATCCATTATTAGTCTTGTGTTTGAATCCCAGATACATTTATTTTTATTCTAGGAACTTCCCAGAACTTCTTTTTGCAGTTCAGCCTCTGGATATACATATTATTTCAGCAAACATTTTTTGTCCCCCCATTATATTCTAGACAGCATGTCTATGATCTCAGAGGACACAGAAATGATCTGGCATCTGTGAGACTTGCAATCTGACTAGGCAAATGGGTTATCATATGTGAAACAACAGAGTGACGCAATAAATCATGACACGTAAAATGAGGTGGTGAGTTCTAAACTTACCAAAGAACAGATGCTGGAGAGGATGTGGCATAAAGGGAACACTTCTACACTGTTGGTGGGAGTGCAAACTAGTACAGCCTCTGTGGAAAACAGTGTGGCGATTCCTTAAAGACCTAAAAATTGGTCTTCCTTATGACCCCACAATCCGCCTACTGGAAATATACCCAGAAGAGCTCAAATCACTCTACAAAAAAGATACCTGCACACATATGTTTATTGCAGCATTATTTACAATAGCAAGAACATGGAACCAACTAGGCTGCCCATCAAAAAAGGACTGGATTTTAAAAATGTGGTACATATACACAATGGAATATTATGCAGCCATAAAGAAGAACAAAATCATCAACTTCACAGCAACTTGGATGGACCTAGAGTCTATAATACTGAGTGATCTTTCACAGAAACAAAAAACTGAGTATCACACGTTCTCACTCATGAGCGGACCTTGAAAAATTATCGTAATACTATAAGAAAAGGAGTGGCAGTAGCAGGAAACTGTGGGGGTATGGGATGGTGGGGAGATGGGACTGACAGTAGTGGGAAACTGCCTGGGGAAGGGGGACCACACCTCATCAACAAGGGTAACTGCATGATGAACATTTGTATACCTAACCCTGAATTATACCCCCATCTTTAAAATTAAAAAATTAAAAATAAGTAAAAATTAAAACTTACCAAAGAAAGTGCTTACTGAAGATTAGCATGGTTTTCAGAGGATCTTACAGAAGAAAAATTAGAGCCAAACCTTAAAAAATGGATGTAAGTCAATCATGGGAAGCAAAACGGGCATTATTGGGAGAGCGGAACTTGGGGTCAAGGCTAGGCATTGCATATTAATGACAAGATGAAAAAAATGTGACATGACTCCATATTATGGAGTTATGGGCATTCAGGATGAAGAGAGAAAATTAAATGCGATTCATTAATTTGATATTTTTAAGATCAGCTATCAAGTGCCAAGCACAGATCAAAACAATAAAAAACAACAATAACAAAGCAAAAATAAACATACAAAAATTTAAATAAAAACCCATGATAGTCCAAAAGTATACTTTTGGAGCTTGCAGCCTACTTAGGAAGAAATATATCTGTGAAACACTCAACTAGATATACATAAAATTGCAACTGTGCCAAATGCATCAAAGGATAGGCCTGAGGTTTTAGGAGGTAACACAGATAGACTTGACTTGATGGATTTGACTTAGCCAGGAAAGGCTTCCCCGAGAAAACGACATTTATGCCAAAAGCCGAAGTCATGAGTAAGGAGGAGGGGTGGGAAGAATATTGTAGGCGGAGGGAAAAGCATGTGCAAGACTATGAAGGAAGCAATATAGCAGATCAGCAAACTTCAGAAAGGGCTTCATGACTGGTGGGGAGACAGGAGAAAGAGTGGTAGATGTGGGTGGGGAGAGAGGCGGGGCTGGACTCCCAGGACTGTGAATGCCATGGTGAGGATCTGGGCACTGTATGTTAAGAGTCCCCAGCAACCCGGGCTCCATGGCTCAGCCTGTAATCCTGCGCCTTTAGGAGGCTGAGGTGAGTGGATTGCCTGAGCCCGCGGGTTCGAGACCCGCCTGGGCAGTAAGACCTAATCTCTACAATAAATCAAAAATTTAGCCGGGCATGGTAGCACGCGCCTATAATTCCGGCTACACGGAAGGCTGAGGTGGAAGGATCGCCGGAGCCCAGCAGGTCGAGGCTGCAGTGGCCGGGAGCGGCCACTGAACTCCAGTCTGGGCGACACAGTGAGACTCCAACTGAAAAAAAATATAAATAAATAAAAGAGTCCCCGGCAGGGTTTTCTATGGGTATGTGTGTGTGTGTGCACGTGTGCACAACACGATCTGTTCTGAAGTGACGGTCACTCTGGATGCAGTGTACATAAGCCACATACACAATAGTTTGAGTAGGGCTGAGGACATCAGAGAATGCAGACAGACTATGAGGATGCTCCTGCATGTGGCAGTCTGGAAAGCTGGGTCCCGGAGTTACAGGACACAGTAGGAAACTGGAATCTACTAAGGTGTTTGTGCATGCTAATAAAAAGCAAATGTTTAAGAACTATGAGTCTGGCAAGGTAGATTGGAGAACAAGAAGACTTGCAAAGAAGCTGTGGTACTAATGCCAGAAGCAAGAGCTTAGGCTAGGTGACAACCAAAGGAAGGAATAAACACAGAAGATGGAGTCTTTGCATTTAATAACAACAGTCGAGTAGCATCTGTTACCATTCATTGAGTACCTACAACATTCCAGACACAATAATATTCTGTTTGGTTCTTATAACTAAGGCAAGCATTATCCCCATTTTACAGACAAGAAAACTAAGAAGGAAAGTAATTTGCACACGAACCATAGCCATTAAATGGCAGAACGAGGGCCAGAGCCCACGGCTTTCTAACATGAAGGGTCAAAAACTACTACACTACAAAGACTCCCTGGGCACTGATGACTTAGGGAGTACAAGAAACAAAGTAGAACAGTTGAAAGAGACTGTGAAGTTTAAAGACTGAGCAGAAGGAAAACCGATGTGGACACAGGAAAGGGAGGAGCAGGAGGTGAGTCTAATTCTGGACATGCCAGATGTCAAAGAAAATGTTCACCCGGTCAGTGGAAATATGCAGGACACATCAGAGCATCTCAAAAGCAGTGGCCCCTGTGGCTGGATGCGACTAGGAAGGGTCTGCCATCCAACACCAGTATCGTGCAAGTCCCTCTTTCGCATAAGTATTCAGCTTTTATGTGGGCTTCTGCTTTTAGTGTGCATGCTTAGTTTTTAAAGAATGTTTAAGACCTTCCTTCTGAGCTGAAATAAATGGGCTCTCCTGCTCAGAATAAACATGTACAGTTCGGAAGAGCAAATGATTGTACACACTTTTGAGCTATTTTTACAAGCTAAGTAAATATATTAAGGAGAACAGACTGCATCACTGTGGCCATTCCCCCAACAAACACACCAAAAAAAAACCTATTGATTTTGCCCAAATTGAGCAATTTTAGCACTTAATTGCCAACTGAGAGTATAGTACTTTTTAGGCAAAACCTAAATGGAAGAAAACAATGAGAAACTACCCATGCAATCTGTATTAAAGTTACCAGACTACATCTTGTTTCATATTATAAAGTCAGATTATCTTTGCTGTAGAACTACACAAAATATTGAAAATCTAATCAACTAAGGTAGAACTCTGAAGGAAACTGAGCCACAAATAAACAAAATTAGGTGCCAGAAGTGGAAGAATGTTCAACATGCTTCATCACACCACACTCACTAGTCTTCTGATCTTACTGCCTTTAGATTTTCCTTGTCCTGTCTGACCGAACTACACCCTTCGGAGATATAACATATTGCCTAGTTTTTCGTCTTTTCTGACAGGCAGCTTCTTTCTTTCGGTTTTTTTATTAGCCTTTTGGGTGGGCCACTTTGTTAAAAGCAACGTTCAGCATTTACGCTCACAGTTTTTTCAAACACACACGTACACATATGACCCACAAATGCACGGATGCCTGGCCCCTCATCAGCTCTCTACCATCTCTCTAACCCACGAGAAAGCACATCCCACCCACATCCCCCACTTCTGCCAGAAGTGACCCTGCTACTATAGTGTTTACATTTCTAGTGAGGATTGTGTTTCTACCAGAAAATTCCAAAAGCAAAAGAGGGCTGGAAATCCACTGATCTATGTTACCTAAGCCAGGAGAGGAGCTCATTCTCCCACAGCCTTGACTCAATACTGAAGATGATGTCAAGGCAAAGAGTGAATGGTGGCCTGAGCCAGGTAGGCAGGAGACCCTGCTGCTGGAGCTACTCTGCTTGATTAAAACAGCTCAGTGCTGGGTGCTGCTGACTTCTGATATCTCCCTGGGGTCCAAACAAGGGCCAGGCAAGTATAAGGCATGAGCATTTTATGCATAAGTAGCCATTAATTAATTAAAGTCCAAGGAGCTGAGCAATCTGCCTGCCTGGAAAATAGCTGGAATTCTAGAGTTAGGAATTAAAGGCCTATAGCTGTGAAATAAGGTACACTGGACCTTGCTGACCTGAGGTGAAGTGGAGCTTAGGAATGGAGAGAAGTGCCAGGAGGGCCCAAGCCAGCAGGAAGTGGTTCTGGGGAACCCACTCCCTACACAGGGAAGATGTCATTGGGTTTGTCTAGGCCTTCTTACTCAGAGTGTGGACCAGAGAATGACAGCATCAGCAGCATCTGGGAGCTGGTTAGAAATGCAGAATCTTGAGCCTAGGATGCAATTGTATCTGGATAAATGTTTTGGCCTACTAAACAGCCCAACTTGTCCACAGAATAGGAAAAAAAATATTGCAAAGTGTATATCTGACAAAGGCCTAACATTTAGGATCTACAAGAAACTCAAATGTTTCAAAAGAAAAAAAAACTCCATTAAAAAGTGGGAAAAAGACATGACTAGACACTTCTCAAAAGAAGACATACAGGCAGCCAACAGACACATGAAAAAGTGCTCAACTTCACTAATCATCAGAGAAATGCAAATCAAAAACTACACTGATATACCACTTAACCCCAGTAAGAATGGCCATGATTCATAAAACAAACAATAACAGATGCTGACAAGGATGCGGAAAAAAGAGAATGCTTCTGCACTGCTGATGGGAATGCAAACTAGTTCAACCTCTATGGAAAACAGTGTGGCAATTTCTAAAAGAACTAGAAATTGACCTTCCATATGACCCAGGAATCTCCCACTGGGAATATACCTGGAGGAACTAAAATCATTCTACAAAAAAGAAACCTGCACACACGTTTATTGCAGCACTATTCACAATAGCAAAAGCATGGAACCAACCACGCTGCCCATCGAAATTCACACGATTAAAAAAAAAAATGTGGTACATATACACAATGGAATATAACACAGCCATAAAGAAGAACAAACATACGGACTTCACAGCAACTTGGATGGATTTAGAGTCAATAATACCCAGTGATCTATCACAGCAACAAAGAACTAAGTACCACATGTTCTCACTCATAAGCGGACCCTGAACATTCACCATAACACTATAAGAAATGGATTGGCAGTGGCAGGCGGGTGGGGAGACACATCAATAAGGTACCTGATCTCAAACCAGGCAAATTGGGGACCAAAAGAAAGCCCAAACTTTACCTGTACGACACCCACTTGTCTACCTAATCCTCAATTGTACCCTACATCTTTAAAATAAAATATAAAATAAACAACCTGGCCTTCTAATAAAAAGTCTCAGGTATGTAGGGGTTACCGTAAGTTCACAGTGGGCAGGTGTTACATTCTCTCTCCTTGTTATTCACAGTGCATCTCTGGGCCAGCAGTAAAAATCACTAGGGTTGGAAGAGCCCAATCTCCACCCTTCCCCAGACCTACTGAGTCAGAATTTACATATTAACAAGATCTTCAGGTGCTTTATAGACACAATTAAATGTGAGCAACACTGGTCCTACCACTAATTTTCAGCCTTGGCAGCATAGAATCACCTGGGAGCTTTAAAAAACCTGATGCCTAAATCCAGTCCCTGGAGAGCCAACCCTTGGGGATGGATCGATGTGGCGTGTGGTCTGAGCATGAAAATATTTAAAAGCTCCCAGTGATTCTAATGTATGGCAACAATTGAGAATCACTAAGCATACCTACGTGCCTAAATAGCTAACTGCTGCTCACCTGGGTCTAGATTCTTTTGTTTTAATTCTTGGTTCAGATGATACTGGAATTACTTGGGACCAGGGCTCCAACTAGCCCATACTGTGCCTGTGCACAAATTTTTAAAAGTCCCTTCCTTCCCCCGGAGAATGCAGCCCCAGTAAGTCCCGTCATCCAGGTGTTCTGGGACAGAACATAATCTGTCCAATCCTAAGTGGCAGCTTTGCAGGGAGAACTGTTCTCAAACCGCTGACACCCAGGGACTGATCTTGGAGAAGCCAAGCATCGCTACTAACACAAACAAAGAAACAAAAAAACCACGACTATTTTTATTCCAAAAAAAATCACACATTTACAACAGTAGAGAGGACAATACAGTGAATGCCATGCACCAATCTCCCAGCTAAAACACAGCCAATCTTGCTTCATGGTATCTCTTCTGCTTCCCTTCTTCCCTTGTCTGACTCAAAGGAATTTGAAAGCAAACCTTGTGTAACATATCACGCCATCCATAATATTTCAACATGGCTCTTTAAAAAGATGAATTTGTTTCTTAAAAAAAAACAGAGCCACAATATAATTACGCCACCTAGGAGAAGTTATAGATAGCTGAATACAATCAGGCAATGCTCAAACAGGGATACATTCTGAGAGATGCTGTTAGTGATCTGTTACTGTTCAAACATCATAGAGTATTTTAGATGGTACAGCCTACTACATACCCAGGCTATAAGGTATAGCCTGTTTCTCCGAGGCTATAAACCTGTACAGAGTATTACTGTACTGAATACTATAGACAACTATCCTACAATCATAAGTATTTGTGTATCTAAACATAACTGAACACAGAGAAGACACAGCAAAAATATGCTATTACAATCCTATGGGACCATCATCATCTATGCAGTCCGTTGCTCACTGAAACATTATTACCTGGTACATGACTATATAACAAATACACAATCAGTGTTTAAATTTTCCTGAATTTCTCATAAATAGATATTTTAGACTTTTAAAAGAGTCTGCTAGGAAAAAAATAATTTCATATATTGCAAGTGGTAAATATTTGTCCTCAAATGCTTTCATCTTTAAAGGCAGTCCCTGCCCCCGCCTTCTCTCCCCTTTCTTTGCCCTGTCTGTCCTCCCCTCCTTGCTATTTATTTATTGAAGACAACGGGCCACTTTTCCTGTAGAACTTTCCAGTCTGGATTCTGCTCATTATCTCTATGGGGAGAACATGCCACTTAACATGTCCTCTTGTCCCCTGTATTTGCTGAAGGTGGAGAGAGATCCAGGGCAGAGAGTGGCACGCTTCTGCAGTAAAGGATAGATGGTAAACATTTTCAGCTTTGCGGGTCACATGGTCCCTGCCACAGCTACTCACCTTTGCCTGTAACTGAAAAGCAGCCATAGACAATATACAAGTGAATGGAGGAGATTGCTTGCCAACAAAACTTTATTTACATGATGCAGCCATAAAGAAGAACAAAATCATGGCCATCGCAGCAACTTGGATGCAGCTAGAGACTATCCTGCGAACTATCACAGGAACAAAGAACTGAATCCCACATGTTCTCACCCATAAGCAAGCCCTGACTACTGGATATATGATATGAGTGCAAGGGTGGAATCAGCAGACACTGGACTGGAGGGAGGGAGGGAAAAGGGAAGGGGCACATGACAACACATTGGGTAACTGGTTCACCATCCAGGGAGAGAGGGTCGGCTAGAAGCCCAAACTTCACCTGTATGCTACTTATGTGTGTAGTAAATACTCACTTGTACTTCACAACCCTAACATAAAAAGTTACAAAACTTTCTTTACAAAAACACACAGCAGAACAGATTGGCCCGAGGCCTGTTGTTTGCTGACTTCTAACCTGCAGGCCTGATCAGATGTACTTTCAAGCTTTAAGCAAGAATAATTCGTAGATAGTGCTATGCACCTCCTTCGGGGCGCATATACTATCTGACTGTCCTTTCTGAAATAATCCATTATTTCATTAGAAACTGTAAATGGTCACATTCTTCATCCCTTTGGCATTTATTAGCTGCAGTACTTCTAGAAAGAGAAACTTCCCCCTCAATGATTTAGTTACTCTGAGATAGAAGGCAAAAGGGAAAGGTGGCAACATGTCTGATTCTTTCTTTTATAAATAATCTTTAAAATAATAAGTTGGTGGCTTAGCATCCTCCAAAGGTTACCTATGAGAGATTTCCTTTTTTTCTTCTTTGGTATCATTATGAGCTCTTGGATTTAAACATAATGCTGTCAATCAATTATGGTAAGTATTCGTATTGATACTCCAGTTATCTCATAGATGACCAGTGGGAGCCTCTTCAACTTGGCCGCTGACAACTTCTGATACACCTTCAGTAGTCTTTTAGTTGGAGTCTCACTCTGTCGCCCAGAATGAAGGGCAGTGGCCGCTCCCGGCCACTGCAGCCTCGACCTGCTGGGCTCCGGCGATCCTTCCGCCTCCGTCTTCCAAGTAGCCGGAAATACAGGAGCGCGCTACCACGCCCGGCTAATTTTTTTGATTTATTGTAGAGATGAGGTCTCCCCAAGTTGCCCGGGCAGGTCTTGAACCCACGGGCTCAGGCAATCCACTCACCTCGGCCTCCCAAAGCACAGGATTACAGGCTGAGCCACTGAGCCCGGCCTCAGTAGTTACTGTGCTGCTTTCTGTTGTCAAGACAGTCCAGTCTAATCTTGTATGTTTCCTACTCTAGACCTGCAACCAGCTGTGTCTCTGAGGAGTCATGGGTAGTGGAGCTCATTGGTTAGTTTCTAAACCCTTTTAGTAAAATCTGAGGACATATGTATATTTTTAATGGATGAGATTTACTATGAACTCGTGCTCATTCAAGCTGAGACTTCCCATTCTAATTCGAGTTCATCCCTTCTATCTTTATTCTCTTTCTCCTTTCTCCCATGAGCAAGTCCTAGTTACCAAAGACACCTATACAACAACTTAGTTGTTGTCTTCTCCTCACAATTCTAGTCAAGACTGAGCAGACTGGACTGAAGACACCTTTAAGTGTGTTATAAATAAAGAGCTTAATTTCTTAGAAAGGGGCTTTTTCATTTTTTCAGTCTTCTATATAGCCTGCTGGGTCTTAGACCACTTATAAGTAGGAACAATCATTTCATGATGACTCCTTCAAACTAGGGACATGGGGTCTGTGGACTTCAGGAAAAGCTTGAGAGAGAAAGGTGAAAATCAAGTCCATTTATGTTCCATCACCACTTACTGCATCCATGGCCCTGGTGTGAGGTGACTGTGTTAGTCAAAGGCTAATTGGCCGCTCCTCTGTGACTATATAGGGGATGAAAAAAAATCCATTTCTGAACAAAAATTATTGCTAGCAAAAGATTATATCAGAAAGGGGAAAAGAAACAGAGATCACAAACTCTTCTCACTTAGGTTCAGATGGGGGAAGAATCACTTCTTTCTACATTCACACAGAACTGTGTATATGAATACATTATATACTTCAATAAAGAATAGAACAAGCAGGGCTCGGTGGCTCAGCCTGTAATCCCGCGCCTTTGGGAGGCTGAGGTGAGTGGATTGCCTGAGCCTGCGGGTTCAAGACCCGCCTGGGCAGCGGGACCTCATCTCTACAATAAATCAAAAAATCAGCCGGGCGTGGTAGCGCATGCCTGTAATTCCGGCTACTCGGAAGGCTGAGGCAGAAGGATCGCCGGAGCCAGCAGGGGAGGCTGCGGTGGCCGCTCCCAGGCCAGTCTGGGTGACAGAGTGAGACAGAGTGAGACTTCAACTCAAAAAAAAAAAAAAGAAAAGGAAAAGAAAAAGAACAGAACAAATGTGAAATATACTACACCAAATGCATGTCAGCATAAAATATAGTCCATATCCAGTAATTCCTATCACCTATCACGGACCAGGCACTGTGAAAGACCCTGACATACTCACTGCCTTTGGGGAAACAGAAGAGCAAGGAAGATACAAGCTATTTAAGGCAAAACAATATGAGTGACAAGGTCATTCAAGCATAGAGAAAGAGAAGATTAATGCTGGGCAGGGGACTAAGGAAGGTGTTTTTGAGAAGCTGGCTTCTCATTTCAGCGGTGAAGAATAGGAAGTATTATAAATCCCAAGCTGAAGATGTCTTTAGCACGAGTGGCCAGCTGACCTACCTGATCAGGGGTGTGAGCCCTGTGATGCTATGAGCCAGCTTCATGGGGCACTGCTTCAAGACTGGGTGGCCTTGGGAGAAATGGGACCATGCCACTGTTGACTACAAGCTGGGCCTGGAGCTGAGTGTCCTCCCTTCCCAACCTTTAAGACTTAAATCAGTTTATAGGACCTCTCCCTACCTGAAGGTCCATACCAGACATCACATAGACCACCATAAACTTGTAATATCAAAGAAGAAGACCATGGCATTTTTCATGGGAGAGTTTAGTCTGCCTCATCACCAAGTTAACAATAAGATGATCCCTTTGGGTTCCCTCACCACTGCTTCCCAAACATCCCATTAATTCCTGTTTTAATTTTCCCAGACCAAAAGGATCAGAAGGTAAGAGTTCTAATGAGAGGTGTTACCACAGCACAAAGGAAGGCAGATAGGGGGTGGGGGATAACAAAAAAATTCGCTTTTCATTCAAAGGAGAAAAGTAAGACAGTGAGGAAGAGATGCAAAACCCAAGTAATAAAAGAGAAAATAATTTGCTTGAAGAACAAGCACAGATGGAAAATCACTGAGTGGGGAGCCTTGAATCGACCTTTGTGTATGACAGTTTGCTGCAAATGCTTCCGTCTCTTAAAACTAGGGTTTTTGTTAAAATAAGCTTTTGTTCAAACTGGATTATTCTGAATACCATTTTAATAAGAATGTAAAAACCAAGCAACATGTTCTCTTTCCATGGGAGATTTGAGTTTTTGTCTTTTTAAGACATGTTTATTAGTATTCATGATACAGTATATAAATACCGTAAAATAAATATTCCAGGTCTCTACTTCTGTTTTGATCTCCTCAAGCTTTGTTTCTTGGCCCTTTGCCAATGCAGCCCATGAAAGAAAGCCTGCTCTCTCATCTCTGATGAGGAAGGGTGTCTGTTTTGTTTACCTGCAGCTGTGCCCTTGCTCCCATCTCCTTTGTGTCTGTGTGTGTGTGTGTGTGTGTGTGTGTGTGTGTGTGTGTGTGTGCACGTGCAGACACTACTGATGTAAGACAGCAAAGCTAAAACACACTGTTCACGTTCCTTATCAAAGAGCCTATCATATTTTCTAAATAATGGGCAAGTTTATGCTGAAGATTGAATCCATTAAAGGAAAGAGAAACCTTAAGGGAAAAGTCATGGGCATCATGGTTATGCCAAGGTTGAGGTTTAGGGTGAAACGTTTTTTAAAATATAGAAATGGAGTGGGACCAAGAATCTTTACCCAGGTGGGCCTGAGTTGCTTGGACCTCGGACCTTGCAGTCAGGAGAATGGGGTGCTAGTGGCCACTTCCAGAGGCTGTATCAAAAATGCATCCATAAGACAAAGGGATTTACCACCTCCAGGTTTTGTTAACCAGAGGTAAACAGTTTTATTTTTGCCTGGTTGATTTAGCCTCTTTGTAGTTTAGTTTCTATATGTATGCATGGAAATATTTGCTAGTACCCAGGCTCTAAAAAACTGTGGAGTGTCAAAGGTGGAAAGAATCTTAGAAATAGTTGAGTCAACTCTCATACATGATACAAACTAATAGTCCCAGATGGTTAAATGACTTCTTCCGAGTTGCAAAGCTCAATTTAGGGGCTTTTGAAGATTATTTTAATAAAATATCAAAGTAGACTTCTCTAAAAGCAGTTAAAATATGCATGTTTCAAATGAAAGATGTGTAATGACATTTATTCCTAGGAAAACATGCAGTCATACTGAAAAAACTTTTTGTTAGTCACCTGAAAAAAGGGGCCACAGAAATAAAAGAGAAAATTAGAGGCAAAGCCATACCCTTAATTTAGTATCTTAAGCAGTAATAATAACCTTTAATAGAGGCTAGAGCTTAAAGTACAAAGTAGGCATATGATGTCGCTCTTATGATGTGTTTTTGTTAGCAAATGAATGCCTAGATATAGAACACCATACCTTCTTAATTTCAGATTTCAGATTACAAGGGTTACTCTGCTGGCTGAAGAGGGACTTCTTGAACCTCTCTATGACCCTTCTTTTCAAATTGTGGTGCAAAGCTGGGGGAAGCTGCAGAAAATGAGAAAACAATCATTACAAGCAAGTTATTAACACCGCACAGCTGACTACTGAAAGTGTTCACTGAGGGTCACTGTAACAATATTCACTCGTAGGGCTAAGCACACATTTCCATGATAGCATGACTACATGCTATAATTTTTACCTTGCAATCCAGAAGGCAAAAAGTACATTGCTCACACTCTTTCAAAGGCTAATATACCATTTGTCTTATTTTTTTTGCTTATTGATTTTTTAATATAACTAAGTTATGTATTCATTGCACATATACATTGAAGTTTGTAAAGACCAGGCTTGATAGGAAGGGTGCTTTTTGAGTTGGAGTCTCAATCTGTTGCCCAGGCTGGAGTGCAGTGGCACTCTGCATGACCTGCTGGGCTCAGTTGATTCTCAGCCTTCCAAGTAGCTGGAAATGAGCCACCATGCCTGGCTAATTTTTTAATGTATTGTAGAGACGAGGTCTTTCCAAGTTGCCCAGGCTGGTCTCGAACCCCTGGACTCAGGCAATCCTCTTGCCTCCACCTCCCAAAGTGCTGGGATTTGTAGGCGTGAGCCACTGTGCCCGACTAGGTGCTTAAGCATTCCCAGAGCCAGGCGAAACACCATAGCCATGGCCCTGGTCCGGAAGGATGATACATTGGCCCAGGAAGCACATATCTGCATTCATGCAGTCAAGTGCCTGTCAATGAGTGCTCCTGAAACCATCTGCTGAAGAGAGATGGGATTTAGGGACCAAACCTACCCAGAAGAAAGAAAGAATGGATGTGTATGTATTAGGACCAGACCAGGATGAGTGAGATTTAACAAGTAAGTAGTAGAAAGTCACTACAGGATCTTAGGAAACACAGTAACTAAATGAAAACGGGAACTTAAAGAAATTGATCTGTCGTACTTCTGCAGGTTGGATCTACACAAGGAAAGCAAAGACCCTGAAGTGCACAGGGGGAAGAAGTGACATTCGGAATGGAGGGGTCATGGAAAAGAAAGAGGGTCAGAATTAAAAGGGTCTTGGAGTGCAGATAACGTTTGGTCTTGCTTAAGTGATGGAGAGAACCTGAAAGGAAAGAAACAAGTAAGAAAAAAGAAGGCTAATGGAGAAGGAACACGGCGCAGTAGGAGCTCTCAAAATTAAATGAGAATATAAGTCAAAGCTCAGCTCACAAGAGAGAGGAATGTGTCAGATACAATTATTACCCACTCCTGCTCCATTTTCTAGACACACTTGCAGTTCTGACTGGTGCCTTCTGGCCAAAAAGCGACACGTGTCACTCTGAGAACGAGGCAATTCCAAGCCAGTGCACATCTCCTTTTCTGTCCTCCCTACCGTGAGGGGCTCGGAGTTCACCCTCCCGATGGCACAGTCACAGGGAGGAAGGAGCAGGGCCTCTTTGAGTGAGTGAGAAATAAGACACTACTGTGCCAAGCCAAGGGATCTCAGGGTGTATTTGCTGATGCAGTGTAACTTACCTTATCCTGACTGACCAAAGGTACGCCGATCCACCGATCCAGCATAACACAGAGGGACATATACAGGTAATGGGAGAGCAAAGAATATGGTCTACAGGGACTCGCAACCGCTGATGCCTGGCCAAAATGCAACAGAAGGCAAGGCCCATTATGAAGTACTGTTAAGTATATAAAACAGAAAAACAATGCAATTGTGGACTAGTGCCGGAGTCAAAGTAGGTTTAATTAGGGAAGAATAAGACTGTTCTGGAGATACTGAAGTCATGAAGTATACTTTGAAGGTATCGTAGATCGGCAGCACTGAGTCTTTGCTTATCTCTTTTGATAAATATCACAGCTTTCTTTCACCTTGATCCGAATGGGATTCACTTTCTACCCTAGATTTCTCTGAGCAAGAAGGAGCAAATCATTTGAAGGCAGCAGCGAGGGGAGATGAGTACACATTATGCATGTGTGTAGAAGAAACAGCATAAGATAAATGAATTTAACTTAAACTGGAAACAGACCTTGAAAGCAAGGAGCATACTCTCCTGGTGGGGGAAATGGGTTGGCGCGGTGAGGGGACCCGTACCTAGAGGGACACTGGGTTTGCTTCCCTAAAGGGATGCACCGGCAGTGACCACTTCCTCAAATCCAACACCAGAGGTCAGTGTTGGCCCAGAACCGTCTAGGTGCCGCTCGGCTGACAGCTACGTAGCTGCCAATGGGAAGAGGCATCAAGACTTCTTTGCTAGAACAAGCTTTTGAAGGCATGAAACTCCAGTAATAGGCACCTTCAAACTGGACTTAGCCAAATACGGGCAGCTATCAGTATCAGATTATTAATTCAGATATTCCAAAAACTCCTGATGTTCATTCAACCTGATAAGGCTCTAGTTAACCTGCGTTGCTTTTACTCCTCCTGATGGCTTGAATTAATCCTCATAAAAACTCAACTTGAGCAAGTTCATACTCAGTCTGCTCAAGATGCATGCACAGGTCAGTATTAGAAAGTGGTTGGCCGGGCACTCTGGCTCAAGCCTGTAATCCCAGCACTTTGGGAGGCCGAGGTGAGGGGATTGCCAGACCCTACGCGTTTGAGACCAGCCTGGGCAATTTGGCGAGACCGCATCTCTACAATAAGTCAAAGAAAAATTAGCCAGGTATGATTACGCGCGCCTGTAGTTCTGGCTACTTGGAAGGCTGAGGCTGAAGGATCACCTGAGCCCAGTAGGTCGAGGCTGCGGTGGCCGGGAGTGGCCACTGCACGCCAGCCTGGGCAATGGAGTGAGATTCCAACTCAAAAAAATAAAAAGAAAAAAGAAAGCCATTGATCTTACTGTAATACTTTTTTTTTTCACCATGGACAGTACCCTGTCTTTAAAATGTGCGTGCAAGAATTTAAAGTTTTACACAGAATGATGACCCATGCATTGTGCGGACGATATAAATATCGTAATATATGTAAGGGCTATCATAGTAAGAATAAAATATTAATGCCTATGATTCATATGTACCAGACACCACACATCCTCTATGATGGGCTTTGTCTCACTCTTTTTTCCCCCATGACAAACTTGTAAAGCAGGTGCTACTTTATTGGCAAGGACACCAGAGCTTAAAAACATTATGTAACATGCAGGGATACTTTTTGAGGTAGGAAGTCTTTTGGCACAGCCATTGGACTAGAACAAACACCGCCACCCCTGGCATTATTGTAGGGTAGCACTTTAGATTTATAAACATTTTCACATAATTTATTTCCTTCCAGGCTGGCAGAAGTCCCATAAAGTCCCTCATCTTACTAATGAAGAAACTGACCCTTGAAAAGATAACGATTTCCTCAAAGTTACACATCAAACAGCTTGTTTTTTGCTTGCTTGTTTTTACTGCACCACACAAAGTGACAAAAAAAAATAAATAAAATCTGACACGGAAGTTTTATACTAGATTTTCTCCAACTTGCATAATATATGGATTCTTTCTGAAGAACTACCTTTCAGAAGCTTACAGGGCTCCATTTAATAAAGTGGCAAATTAGCATCCTACTCTTTTTTAAATAGAAAAAAGTCATTTTGACACATTACTACTTAAGAGTCTATTTCCCTAAATGCTAAAGAAAAATGTTCAAAGATTAGCATCAAGCGACATAAAATGTAACACTGCTCTTAGAATTTACAAAACCTGGAAACATGAGCCAATTTAAGAAACACAACTTTACCCTACATATCTTATCCTGTTTCATCTCAGTGCCCCTTTCCTTTAGTGATCAGGTGATCCAGATGAGTAGGTGTGGATGGTTCTATTTATCCAGCACTGCTGCGGAAGAGACACACAGATCTATGAAAATCATCTAAAAGCAACTACTGTTTTCCAAGGCGTTTCATCCATGACAGCCAGTCTCATCATTTTCATCTGAGAGGGCACAGTGCCGTTCCAACCACATATTTTTTCTATTGGCAATGATTGTGGTTGTGAAAATGGCCAATCCAAAGGAGCTTCAAACAACCGGCCTGTCTGTTCTCTAGGAGACTGCTGATTAATTTTTAAAAGATGCTGTATATCCCGATTTTCAAAGCATTTATTTAACAAAGCGTAAATGTAAAGTTAAACCAATGCTTAATTTGACTGTGCAGGTCTTACCTCAGCAATAGCACGGGAAGACTTGTACTGAAAGTCACCACATGTACTTTGGTCACTGCTGATGCCCAAAGATGGATTTTGGTTTCCAGCAACGGAAATGAACCACTGACTTCATGCCCAGCTTACTGGTCTGAAGGTCGCCATTTTGGTTTTGATGAAACAGAGTCAAATCAGTGAAAGCAGGGCAAGGATTTTACCATCCTGCCTTGGAAAACAGTAGTTGCTTTTAGATGATTTTCATAGATCTGTCTCCATGAAAACTGTACAGGAAAGGCCACACTACCGGCCAAAAGTAAGAAGGTTTCCTTGTAAGTCCATCCGTTGGTTGTCGAGGTGTCTGGCCCCACCATTCAGGGTGGACACCAAGTCTGAGTCTGTGAGAGTTTCACTAATAAATAAATATGTGAACAATAGGGACTTTTGTTTGCCTGTCTGCTTTTTTTTTTTTTTTTCAGTGCAGCCTTACTTTCCATTTTCCTTTGCAGTTAGCAGAGAGAGAAAACCGATCTTGGTGTTTAACCTCTAGAAAATTCATTAGTACAATGTTGAGACGTGTATTTTTCTTCTGTATTTGAAAAGCACTGACTTACTTTAGCACTGTAAGTTAAAGTTCTCCAGAGAGGAATCATTCCTGACTGTGCAATGCTATAAACTTTAAAGTATCCTGGAAATACGTTTGAAAAACACAATAGTTATATGTGAACTCATGGCAAGGAATGCCATCAGGCCAAAAAAAAAAAAAAAAGAAATCATTTGTTACACTGGCAGTTTAAGAGCATAATAATAAGATATTTATAATAATTTCATTCTTGCTTTAAAATACTTTGAAATCCAATAAAGAAATGGAATATATCCATTAAAAAAAAAAGTTTTTAT
Organism: Carlito syrichta; assembly: GCF_000164805.1. Taxonomy (NCBI): domain Eukaryota; kingdom Metazoa; phylum Chordata; class Mammalia; order Primates; family Tarsiidae; genus Carlito; species Carlito syrichta. The sequence continues at coordinate 528,663 of NW_007057683.1, read as the reverse complement.
TACATAAAAATTAGCAAGACCGGCATAGGAAAACTGTATTTAAATTTCAAGGATATTTCTCTCAATTTAATCATTAATAGTGGAAGTAACTGAAAAGCTATTTAAAGCTATTTCCATAACACTAAAGTTAAAGAATGCTTTCCCCATATTTCTATCATCATATTTAAATGGAAAGGCATTTTTGAATCTAATATCTTTATTCACTGTAGATGTGGTGGATATATTTTGATTTATTAATCAAGCTTCCTCCCCCAATATTTCCTGTACCCCTTTCACCCACTCTCATTTAATCAGTTAGACAGTTCTGTGTGATTGCCTAAGAGAAAAGCTGACAGCAGAAAATGGAAAAGTAATCCATTTTAGGCTCTTGCGTCTCAAAAAGGCAGCCATTACCATGACTAAAAAGAACACCAGATTTTGGACAAAACTTGATAGATAAGAGCCAGGCTACTCAGCCCCAGGCTTAAGGACTCCTCAGGCTAGAGAGAGAAGTCACAGGTAAGGCAATGAGAACTCAGAGTAAGTACCACGAGGCAGCTCCTTGCCCTGCCTCCCAGGTTACGTGTTTCTGTCACCAATGTTGTCAGCGCCAAGGCCACTCCTCCTTGCCTGGCTTTCTCCCTTGCCACAGGGCAGGATGCTAAGTTCTATCAGAAAAGGATTCTGCAGGGCCACGGGAGGAGGAGGGTGGAGCTTGACTCTCAGGTTCCAGAGATACTCCTGTCTTGCCTTGCTGGTCCAGAAGCTAATAGTGATCAGCACCTATGGATCCCCTAGTGGTGGTTGCTCACCCCCAGACAGATCCAGTGGCACCACCCCATAGGCAGCTCTCAAGAGGGTCTCACAGAGCAACGCCTACCCATGGGTGGCCTCCCTGGTCCCATAGATGGTGCTTCCCAGCACAACACCTTTGAGCACCAATTCCCAGAAAGCCCCACTGCATGATGCCGTACTGTGGTTGGCATGCCCTAGTCCCTCAGAGGGACACTTTGCTTCATGCTCTCTAGCATAGCACCTTAGTCATTTTTCTGACCTCTCCAGTAAGATCTGGACCTCAGCCTAGGGCGGGGGTGTCCACTTCCGTATTTGTTCCTTTTTGTGGGGACTCGGCTTCAGCCCTAGAGGTCGTGACTTCCAATCCGCTTTTTCTATGTTCCTTAGATTTCTCTTCCCCTCCTTAGTAGATAATACACGTTATAGATAACAGTTCTTTATATCAAAACGTCCCTGCTGAAATTTCTGTGTGGTTTCTGGCTGGACTCTCACTGATACAGACACAGGTTCTAGGAGTGTCCCAGAAGAAAAACTCATAAAGTTGGGTTTGGGAATCAATTTGATCGTGCCTTTGAAACTCAGTCTAATGCTGGGTTTTGTCTATTTGTTTGTTGTCTATAGGATGTAGGGTGCCAGTCATCCATGGTGGACAATGGCATCACAATTGGGTCATCATCTTAATCAAGTGACAACTGAAGCAGGTGTCTTTGAAGGTAAATGGCTACTGTTCTTAGTTGTTAGTTAGTAATAGAAACTACAAGAACCGTGGGGTAGAACGGATTCTTATGAACACACTTGCACATTTACAGAAAGGAAATGACAGGCTTGGGTCCTTAATTTTCAGCTCAAGTCATGGTTTTAGACCGGGAAGATTCCATGACAGCCCTAAAAGAATCTGTTGCTTTGTGCTGCCACAGCACTGATATGGCTGACAATCAAAAGCAAAATTCAAATAGAAAGGTTGTTAATGACAATGCCAATTGAATTCACACATCATCAAATCTCTCAAACGAAAGTCAGAAAAATAAGTAGGATCCTAACTTGAAATAGGGACATCTCATGGGACCCAGATGAAACGAACAGTCTTAAATGTAAGTTACCCTGAGACTTTACTGCTAGTGGAAATAATTCGTCACCCTGTGTCAGAGAAGAAGTGTTTCTTTGCTTGCAGGCTCAATGATAACCTCATCTGGGACAGACATCTTGAAGAAAGATGCTCATTTCTCATAAGACTCTCAACAATGAGAGTCAATTCCACAACGAGGGTCACATTTCGACATAATCCAGGGGAGTCAGTGCATACTATGACCTAGGAAGAAATCACTTACACTCCACAAGAATTGCAAGCTTTTGCTATTAGATATCAGCAGCAACACAGAGAGTATGTGCAGAACCGGATTCTAAAATTTTAGACCAATTGAATATAAATCACATTAGCACAAGAGAGGGATCACTGGGCACTGCTAGGGGAGGAAGGGAGGCAGGAGAGTGGAGGTACTTGGGTCAAATGACAACACAAAGGGTTCTTGGGTCATTACCAAGGCAAGTGAGGGCCAATTAGAAGCCCAAACTTCACCCGCATGTGGCCTACTTACGTACTTAATCCTCACCTGGACCCCATATACCTATAATAAAATAAAATATACAAATAAAAAATAAATCAAAATAAAATTTGGGGCCAAGAAGGATAAAATATGGCATGAGATCAGACTGAACTCATTGATATGGGTGCATGTACTAGAAATTTCAGATTTAATATGTTAGTTCATGCAGCTGAGGTGGTAGCTTAATTTGTTGGTTGACTAAAACTTGTACTCAACAGTGGCCTGTATTCCATGAGGGTAAGATGCCAGGGCCCTTTGGCATGTAGAGGAGGGACTCAAAGGTTTCAAGAGACAGGAACACTGGGTGCATTTACCAAGCCTGACATGCACACCCACTCCCCAACCACGTAAAGCAAAAACATCTAAGAGCCACTCAGTTCACTAAGGCATCGAGAAATACACTTGAGAAGGGGGTAGGGGCACGAGCATCTTTGAAAATCTCTGTGGTCACTCTCATTTGTAGACCAGGTACGGCACTGAAGGACACATGATTCCAACGTACCCTTGTCAGACCGCCAGTGATGAGCTGGGATCATTTCCCATGAAGGGTTGCAGGGTGTCCTGTTAGCCTTGGGCCACAGAGATCTTTGCTGGTGGTTAATGGATTAGGGTGTTCCTGGAAAAGAAATAGATGGCCTGCCTACTAGAGTATTCCTTGATCTGTTTAATGGAAAATAAACTCTAGGGCTGGCAGACAAAAACCTGCCCTGAGCTGCCATTGCCACAGTTTCCAGACATAAGTCAATTCAGAGACCCAAAGCCCCTTGATTAATAGGGAAGCCGAGACCCACTGAGGAAAGACCCTAAAGCATTGCTACAAGTACACACTACAAATTTTCCTCCAAGCCTTCCCCAAAGAGCCTTGAAACCATTTACTAGTGACTGTTTACTGGGGAAAAGAAAATGCACAGGCTTTTGGGAAATACTAGACATTGCTAGTAAATTGACACTAATTCCTAGAGTGTTATAATGTCGCTGTGGTACATCAATCAAAAAAAATTTTTTTGGCTTTGTTTTAGGGAAGGTAGTCAGGTGATAGATGGAGTATTAGCCCAAGTTTTACTGACAGTGGGTCCAGTTCATCCATTGACCTTGTGATATTTGTTTTCAGGACCTGCATGTACAATTGACATGGCCACAATTGGTAGCTGATTGCATGCCCACCCACTCCTCCACTTCTACCTCCTGGCTCTTTGAATCTTACAGTGAGGGAATGTGTATAAGTTTTACTCACTGATACATCTCAAGTTCTTAGAGTAGTGTCTGATAGTGTCTGGCACATAGTAGGCACCTAATAATCACGTGTCAAATGAGTGAATGAATGAGCAAACTACATAAGATATACAGTTGAAATCATGTCCAAATGTCTACACTTCTTTGTCAACAAAAATTTCCCTTTTATTAGTCAAGTTCTCTTTCAAAAATTATACTAACAGAAAAATGAATTAAAATTCCGACAAAGACTTCACCCTGCCAATGAGATAGTAAGAGACCTTGTAATACTTCAATATTTTATATGAAATAAACAACACCTTCCCTTTACTCCTCACACTTATAAGTAACATCATGATGCCACTTGACATAACATTTGAAAGACTGCTTATTGCTTACATAACTTGCTTGCAATTACAGTAGGCGGCCATCAGGAGTCAGTGGTACCTTAGATACTGTGGCCATTGAAAAGCCAGGTTTCAACACATTTACCAAAGGTCAATAAGCATTCAAGTTGTTTATCACTAGTAGTCAGAGTTATGCCTGATTTTTCTCAGTGCCTAGCAGTTACTGGAATTTACAAATAATGTGTGGTTTTGGCTTTCACCCTCCGAAAGGTTCTGGTTTCCCAGCATCCTCAGGATTAAAGAGTGGACACTGTATCTCTCTTCCTTTTCTATAGTAAAGTTGCTTATGGGCAACGAAGCCCAACTCTGTCTCCACTTCACTCCTACACTGAAGTGCCATTTGTGTTGAAGTGCCATTTGTGATCAGGTTATTTTTGACTGAGCATCAACAGTGAAAGCTGGTTAGGATTCACAGGGAAAATCTGATATATTTGGTTTTCATTCTTCTACCCTCCCAGTTTTGCTGCTAAACCAAAGTGTTCCCACATATATGTCATTGGAGAGAATGAAAGCAAGTATTCACTCTAACCAAAGGTCCCACAAAGCAATTCTTCAGCAATACTAGCACCAAACTTACTTTAAAGATGAAAAGGAAATCAAAAGCTAAAACACTGACCTGTGTGATGTAGATAATTTTGTGCAGCTGAATCAGTATCTGCTGAATAGGATCACTGATCTGACGGACTTTCCTCTGGGACACAGCAATTCCTGCAGACGCTGCGGGTGATAGATTCTACAGTTAGTCAAGTTCTTTCAAAAATTATATTAGTGGAAAAATGAATTAAAATTGACAAAAAATTGTAAAGCAAAGACCTCACCCTGCCAATGACACAGTATGCAGAGACCCTGTAACACTTCAATATTTTATGATATGGAATAAACAATACCTTCCCTTTATCTCTCAGACTTCTAAGTAACATCTTGATGCTACTAGACACAACATTTGAAAGACTGCTTATCTCTTACATATATAGATTGCAATTACAGCAGGCAACCATCAGTGCGTCAGTGGTGCCTTAGATACTGTGGCCACTGAAAAGCCAGGTTTCAAACCTGTATAATTAAAAGACTATCATGCTTTTAAATATTTATGCCCTCAATAATATATTTTAAAACTGCCAATGTGCAGGTTCACTCCTATAGTCCTAGCACTTTGGGAGGCTGAGGCAAGAGGATTGCTCGAACCCAGGAGTTTGAGACCAGCCTAGGCAACATATCAAGAACTTGTCTCTACAAAAAATTAGCCAGCATGGTGATATGTGCCTGTAGTTCCAGCTACTTGAGAGGCTGAGGAAGAAGAATCGCCTGAGCCCAGAAGGTCAAAGCTGTGATGAGCCATGATTGTGCCATTGCACTCCAATCTAGGTGACAAAATGAGACTCCAACTAAAAGAAAATGCATATACATATATTTTAAAACTAATTTTATTACTGAATAGGCAATTACAAAAACAAACATTCTATTAGCTAGAATTAAGTAACTTTCAAACGCTTGATTATCACAAATTGTAATTTTCACCTGGATTTTTCTCCAGGTTTACCCAGGGAACATTCAAAATTTACTCTGAATTCTCACCATAGAGCCACACCATCTTCACAGTTTCAGGCTCATTTGGTGCCCAACTGTATATGAAGTTGCCTAATCGGCTTCCTATGCCATGGAGAAAAATGGTTCACTCCTAGTCTAAGGAATATAAAGCTATTGAAAGGAATGGCTTTATTCTCTAGGTTAGGACTAAGCCACCTATGCCTTCTTTCATCTACAGAACCACACTGGAGACTGCCAAGAAAATGAAAGGAGACCTTGGATATGGAATGTGTATTATCTTCCTTTCCTTTATCCCTCTTCCTTCTCTTTCCCTTCCTTCCCTTAACCTAGAGCAAGCTCTCTGCAAAAATATTTCTCTTGCCAATTTTCATTTTTTACAAAATAAAAGTTTTTAAGAAGTCCCAAAGATCTTTTTCTCCCCTTCACTCAACATGGTGCTTCTATGGAATTAAATAGGAACAGAATCATTGCTTTAGCAACAGCTAAGATTTCCCAAAAAATGATTCTTATATAAGTGCTTTCTGAGAAAGTGTGCATATTTTACCATAAATATTTTGTTTACAAGACATTTAAAGAGAAAATTTCATGTGATAGCTTAAAGGAGTCAACTTGTTTTATTATAAGCATATGAACATTTATATTTAAGACACAAAATGCAAAAAAAATAAACATTTAAAGAAATATTGTGGATACCTTTATTGAGTTAGTTAGAAATTAGTACAAGAAATAATTCAATTCTAGTTGTGTAATTAATACCCTGTTTAAATTTTGGAATTTTTTTTTTTTTTTTTTTTTTTTTGAGTTGGAGTCTCACTCTGTCGCCCAGACTGGAGTGCAATGGCTGCTCCTGGCCACCGCAGCCTCAACCTGCTGGGCTCCGGCGAGCCTTCTGCCTCAGCCTTCCAAGTAGCCGGAATTACAGGCATACGCTACCGTGCCCGGCTGATTTTTTTTTTTTTTTTTTTAATTGTAGAGATGAGGTCTCACTACCCAGGTGGGTCTCGAACCCGCGGGCTTAGGCAATCCACTCACCTCAGCCTCCCAAAGGCGCAGGATTACAGGCTGAGCCACCGAGCCCAGCAAATTTTGGAATTTAAAGAATCTATTTCCTCTGGACACTGTGTGTAACTCCTCTTATGTGTCAATTATTTGATCATTAAGAAGAGGTTTAATAAATTACCCTTAGAGTACAAATGTCAAGGTGAATCAGAAAGAATGACTGTAGTTCTAAAGTAGAAAACAGAGACCTGGCATTGTCTGCACCAGACTGTATGGGTGGCCAAATGTATACATGCCATATTGTCTACAGTGGTGTTCCTTTCAGAAATAATTCTTAAAATGTTACGACTCATTTGACTAGAACCATTTCTGAAACTAGACACTGTGTTACGTGGCCAAGTTGATGTTGCTACAGAGAGATAGACTTTGCATTTTTTCAAAGAGGGCTTGGGTTTGGATCACTTTTATATTAACTGCTTTATGTTTTTGATTTGTAGATGTAACGTTCATAGGTAACAAGTTATCTCACAGCATGGCAGAGAGTTCTTAAGTTTGTGATGACATTTTGAGTTGATATCACATAAGTTTGACTCTACCTTGCCACAAGAATGTGCTCATCTGTGGCCCTAAATACAAAAACAGAGAGAGTTAGCTAGAGTGTCTGCCCTCTGGACTAATCAGCTATGCAATTTAACTTAAAAATTATTTTCCTTATGACCCTTTGACCACTACCCCTTAATCCAAGTGACTTCTGAAAATAATGAGATTGCTTACTATATAAAAAAAAATTTTTTAAATGTTTAGTTTCAGATGCCCTTGTGAAAACAAGTAAACAAACAAAAAATCATTAGCAATACAAACGAGTCTCAAGGCTCCCTGGAACCATCACCCATCACAGTCACCTCCCCATCATTGTCAGAGTGGTGTGGTGCTTTCCAGTCCTTCTCTATTTATTTACTTAGATATGTGTATGCCACAAACAATATTCTTTGAACTATAACTGAGTCCTGAAATCTATTTAATGGGTCATGGCTAGCATTTTGAAAAATTGACTGGAATGAATTGGAAACTAGATCAAAAAAATGTCAGAATTGTGCACAGGCAGGGGTGGTGGGTGCACTTAAAGACCACACTTCTTTGCCATTATACAATGCATCCATGTAACCAAAAACTATTTGTACCCCCTAAAGCTCTTGAAATAAAAAGAAAAAAGTCCAGAATGCGTTGTGAGGGTGCAGTCAAGATATAAAACGTGTGGCCTGTCGGCAGTTATTTCCAAGAGTTTGAAAGCTACTATTACAGAAAATCTATAGTAGTACTCTTTCCCCCTCTTTGCCTCCCTTTCTCTGTCTTTCTCTTCATTCCTCTATCTCTCCTTTCCACCCTTCTTCTCTTCCCTTCCTTTCTTTTTAAACAAAAGGCAATACATCACACCGTATAAACTGTTCTATGATTTATTTTTTCACTCAGTCTGTCATGGAGATTCTTTTCTGTCATCATACGTTTCCAGCCCATTCTCTATAACCATTGACTTACTCTAACAAATACATTTTAAAGTGGCTGAATTGCAACACATTGTGACCAAAAGAATTCATTTTTCTACATCTCGAGCAACACTACATATATTACATTTTTCAGTTGTGGCAATCTGATTGATGTTTCTACTTTGTGTTTAACTGAATACTAGTGAGGTCATTGTACTTATCTGCTGAGCTTCTTGCTTGTATCCTAGGCTTCTTTGTTCTTATTTATTTGTAAATGCTTTTTACATATTCTGAATGTTTTTTATTGCATTTTTTATGTTAAAAGTATTTTCACCTAATCTGTTCTTTCTCTTCCATTTAAAGGGCGTTTTCCACACCCACCGCCTAGACTAAAGGTCATTTTTATCTCAGTTATGGCCAGAGCATTCTCTCAGGTATCTCTCAAGTACTGTTATTGAGGCAAGCTGGGATCCCATTACCAGTTCAGCACTACTGGGTGTTCTGAGAGGATTACCAAACTGTAGCATGAGTTAGGATTGAAAAGAGACTTGACACTGGAAATGATGGGTGGGAAGTCTAGCTGTCACATTTGCAAACTCTCTTGATTTCCTGGACAACGTTGGCTAATCCTGGGTATGAGAAGAATTCTTTTTCATTTTCTACCTGATTAAATCCTCACAGCCTTTTTATATTCTCTTACCCAGAAATGTATCTTATTCAGCCCTTATTAACGTTAGAAAAACAAAACTAATAAAAATCCAAATAAATATCTTTTTATTTTTATTCTTCCTTTAAAGATCAGTAACTACCCAGTCAGTGGTAAATGTTAGCCACATCATTTTAGCCAGCTTAAAAGCATTGTCTCTCAAAATTCATTCAGATTCGCTCACTGAAAATACTATATTTCCCAACTACTCACCAAGAAAAATGCAGTATATATTTATATTAACAGTTCTGTGTTAAGATTTTATTAAAACACTATTTTTCTTAAAAAGACATCAGTAAGCCTGATCATAGTTCAAGTGTAATGTCGGTCATACATAATATGCCCATAATTCATATCTATGTGGTATTTCCTACTGGAAAAAATATATATATGATACTTGGGGTCCTTGAAATTTAAATAAAATCAAAGTTTAGAATACTAGAATACTTTGTATTCTTTTATAGTTTTTATTAAAATAATAAATTTGTCTAGAGTTTTAAAACTCGGAAACTACAAAATTCCTTATGAGAGGCAATTTACTTAAAAGTGTCAAAAATATTTATATTTGCTAGCTTACTCTGTGGCAAGCATGACACTATAGTCTTTTATTTTATTCTATTTTTCCTTCCTTTTGGAGTGTTAGGAGAGAACCTGGAGGAAGAGCAATGATTCTTAGCATGGACTTGATACAACACCGGAAAGCATTTTACACATTTAGTCTCATCTAATCCACACAACCATTGTGAAGGGTAGCTGTTTTAATTCCCATTTTACAGATGAGGAGATTGAGTGCTATGGTGCCAAAGGCTTACGTACAGCCAAAATTCTTATGCTAAAACTCTACCCCTGAAGATGAACGGCACTGGGAGGCAGTGCTGTTGGAAAGTGATGGGGTCATGGGGCAGAGCCCTTATGGATGGGGTCAGTGCCATATAAAAAAGGCCAGGGAAGTTTGGTGGCTTCTTCCACCATAGGAGAACCCAGTTAGAAGAAGGCCTTTATGGACCAGGAAGTAGGCCCTCACCAGACACCAAACTTGCCAACACCTTGATCTTGGACATCTAATATTCAGAACTCTGAGAAATAAATTTCTGTTTTCTATAAGCCACTCAGTTTATGGTATTTTTTTAAAGCAGCCCAAACTGATTAAGACACTGAGCCTTAGGGTGATTTTTTAAATTGCCCAACCAAGATTACAAAGCAAGTAAGTGCTGGGTCAAGAAACCAGATGGGCCCTAAAACACTATTACATTGATTTAGTCTAGAGGGGAGCTAAGTGGCCCCCAGCTCCCTTTCTAAATCTTTCACTAGAAGGCTGTGTGACCACGGACAATCCTTCCAGTTACCACAAATACAAAATAGTATCTACATTCCTTCCTACCCTCAAAGATGGTTTCTCTTCTTAAAATGAGTGCTACTTTTAACATAATATTCTACTATCCCCTTGATTTTCAATTTACTAACTATTTTTGATAAACACATGCATGGAATGAACTGGAAGCATTAAGTCTGAGTAGCCTCACAGTGCCCCATAGTCTGCTTTATTGTCTCAGAGCACAATAAAATAGCCAAGTTAGTCGCTATCCAAAAATAGTTAGTAAATTGAAAATCAAGGGGATAGGTAGAATATCATATAAGAAGTAGCACTCCTTTTAAGAAGAGAAATCATCTTTCAGGATGGGAAGGAATGTAAATACTATTTTGCACTTGTGCTAACTGTAAGGATTTACACTATATGTCCAGTCTGTTGAAACTACTATTCACAATAGACACCCTGAAGTTGTTAATTACTGCACAATGAACAACAACAAAAAAGTGGATTACACTGTATTTTCTCATTTGATCAAGATATGATTTCAATTTTTTATTTCTCTAAATTCTCTCTACTAAGAATTGTTGGACAATTGGAGAAAAGAAAGGGTGGGGCGTCTATGAAGAAGGAAAAAATATATTGTTTTCATGAGTGGGGCCAAAACACATACGAGCTTTTCTATATTGGAACAACTGTCCTGTCAAAACACAATACAGATTAACTCTCGCCTCTTTACTTGAGTAAAACAAAATAAAGTAACTTCATTGTAGTTCAGCTCTACAAATGTTTAGCAATCAATCCCTGTGCCCCTAGTTAAACAAATGATGTTGCGCTCGCAAGGGTTTCGTGGGAGGTTCACCTAGAGAACCACGGAAACAGGATGAAGAATGAATGCAAAGGTTACATTTGCAAAGACCATAAAGGATTCATAGGCTTTTAATAGGCACAGGACAGGCACTGGGCGTGAGGGAAGGTGTATTGAGTGTGACTTCCTGGTAGAAGGTACAGTCCAGCAAAGGATAAAGTCAGCTAAGTAAAGGTTGCATCCAAAAAAAGAAAGGTATGGTATGCATATACAGAGGAAGTGGCAGCAGAGCCCACACGTAATGGTGAGGAACTATATGGTGACTGTATTTCAGGAAAGGGGATCACCTGAGAAGAGTTCTAGAGCTGAAATCAAAAGCTTGAATTTTCTCCCTGCTAGCATCAGCGACATAGTTCTCAGCAAGTCACAACTTCTCGGGCCTTGGTTTCTTCATCTGAAATGGGCACATGGAAAGATGGGAAAGAAACTAAGGGGAAATGAGGTAATACACACTTTTGGGGGGAATCGATCTAGAGTGTGTGGTGACTGTCTATCTGCATACGGGGACCAGGGTCCAAAAATATGGAAGCTTAAGGCTGAGAGGTAAAGAGAAGGACGTTCCATCATAAGAGAGAGAAGTGACAAAGATGGTGACTCAAGGGGGCTGGGTCCTGGGACACTTCCCAACACAAACCAGCAGACTGCTCTACCATCAGACAGGCAGAAATTGTGAGTAAGGGACTTGGCAGTCTGGGCTTAGCTCCCCTGCCGCCCCACACCCTCAGTGGAGCTTCCCATAGGATGGCAGGAAGCTGACTCCAAGCATCGGCTCCCTTGACCTTCTGGGTGATCAGGCAATGAACTTCCTTTCATTTGAAACTTAAGAGGCATGCTGTATAAAGGCCACAGAAGCAAGGGTGCTTCGAAGTCCTTCACTCTTGAAATCTGCCTGAATCTCTTTCAATGTAGTACGTCTTATATCCTGTAATGGGTAATATCACAGCATATTTAACTAACAATCTACACCAGTAAAGGTGCAGGCAGTTTACAACTCTGTAGTGTTAGAGGTTAACCAGCAGAAATTGATATATTGGTGTGATTTTACACCCAGTCAAGAACTTGATCACAAACATGACAAGGTTTATTGCCCTGTAGACATTTCACCAGCCCTATGCTTAATGTAGCAATCTTATTTCAGATCTTCTTTCTTATCTATAAATCCTTGTTCTTCAAATGCTCTTGGAATCAGTTCTTTTGTCTTCCTCCTGGTTCTAGCATCAATGGATTAAATAAAACTCAGACACTTGCTAAGGAATAATTTTAAGAATTGTGCTTTTGCACTCCAACATACAAAATTATCGGTAGTTAAATAAATAGAAAATCTTAAGCTGACACTGTCTAAAACATCCCAAATAATGTGTTGAATCTATACTGAGAGGTGGCCATTGGGAATGACCAAGGTCTCAGCTGTCATGCAGGACAGGCAGGTGGCTCAGAAAGTAGGAGGAGGCCTCTTGCTTTCAGGAGACTCGACTGCTGCGGCAGCCATTAGAGAATATTTTGGCCACCACTGTAACTGTTTCATCATTTTTCCTGAAGAAAAGGAATTAATAGAAGTTTAATGACTGATTCGGTGATTAATACACCCTTGTGGGTTAAAAGGTCCTAAAAAATTAGACTGTTTCCCAAGCAAGAGCCAAGTCATGGATAGATTCTTGGCTGTTGGTACTTACATTTCTTTTAATTTTCTTTTTTTTTTTTTTTGAGAAAGCAAGATTTATTGAGAGGACAGTAAAGCTCCCGGAGGGGAGGGGACTCCAGGAGGTTGCTGGTACTTACATTTCTATAAAGGAACAATTTGGCTAGATATTCATACATATAAGATGGGATAATTGGTGTGCAAAAGACAGCATGAACTTAAAGTCCTTGATATCTAGATTCCTCATTAATAATGGCTTGCTTGTCACCATCCTCAATATTCAAATTGGTTTGTTGTACAAACAAATCAATTTGGTGTGTGCAACAAACCAGTTCAAAGGGTATTTGTAAATATACAAGCTATTTTTAAAGCTATTAAAAATCATTAATAATGGCAATTTGGAATTTGGAAGTCATGCTTTTCTCCATTAACTCAATTATTTTATACACTTGCTACAATCATCACCCAAGTAATTTATTTACATATTTAATAGAATATAATAATTTTAAATAAAACTATAATGTTTAAAAGTCTTAGCCAGGCGCGGTAGCTTACGCCTAAATCCCAGCACTTTGGGAGACCAAGGTGAGAGGATTGCCTGAGCCCGTAGGTTCGAGACCAGACTGGGCAACTTGGCAAGACCTCATCTTTACAATAAATCAAAAATTAGCCGGGCGTAGTGGCCTGTGCCTATAGTTCCAGCTACTTGGAAGGCTGAGGCAGAAGGACCGCCTGAGTCCTGCAGATTGAGGCTTTGGTGGCCGTGAGCGTGCCACTGCACTCTAGCCTGGGCAACAGAGTGAGACTCCAACTCAAAAATAAAATAAAATAAAAGTCTAATATTGTAAAATCATTTCTTCTTCCGTCACCTCCTCCCAAACCCCACTCTTTTAGATTCCTTATTCCATTGTTCTCAACACAATAGCAAAGAGAAACAAGGGTTTGTACTGTGGTCAGCATCTGTTAATCAGTAGTTTTCAAGGACCTGGTCTCAGAGAACATACAGAAGATGTACATGGGCGTACTTCATTTTATTAAGCCTCACTTTATCGCGTTTTGAAGATGTTTCATTTGTACAAATTAAAGGTGTGTGGCAACTTTATATCCAGCAAGGCTATCGGCGCTGTTTTTCCAACAGCATTTGTTCCTTTTGTGTCTCTTTGTCGCACTTTGATAATTCTCGAAATATTTCAAGCTTTTCCATTATTATGATATCAGTTACAGTGATCTGTGCTGAGTGCTTGGGGACATTGCAAACCACACTCATATCAGAAGGTGAACTTAACTGATAAATGTTTTGTGCATTCTGATCACTTCACCAACCAGCTCCCCACCAGGCCTCCCTATTTTCTGAGACATAACAGTACTGAAATTAGGCCAATGAATAACCCTACAATGGCCTCTAAATGTTCACGTGAAAGGAAGAATCACATGTCTCTCCCTTTCAAATCAAATGCTAGACGTGATCAAGCTTAGTAAGGAAAGCACATTCAAAAGCCCAGACAGGCTGAAGGCTAGGCCTCTTGCCCCAATTAGCCAAGCTGTGATGTGAAGGCAAAGTTCTGGAGGGAAATTAAAAGTGCTACTCACATACAGATGATAAGAAAGCAAACAGCTTTATTGCCAATATGGAAAATGTTTTAGTGATCTGCGTAGAAGATCAAACTAGTCACAACATTCCTTTAAGCCAAAGCCTAACCTAGAACAAGATTCTGACCATCTTTAACTCTATGAAAGCTGAGAGAGATGAGGAGACTGCAGGAGAAAAGTTGGAAGCTAGCAGAGGTTGGCTCATGAGGTTTAAGGAAAGAAGCCATATCCAAAACATAAAAGTTCAAGGTGAACTAGCAAGTGCTAATGGAGAAGTTGCAACTGGACAAGATCTGCTTATCCAGAAGATCTGGCTAAGATAACTGATGAATGTGGCTACACTTAACAGATTTTCAATGTAAACAAAACAGTCTTTTTTGTTTTGGAAGAATATACCATCTGGAATTTTCATAGCTAGGGAGAAGTCAATGCCTGGCTTCAAAGTTTCAAAGGAAAAAGCTTCTTATTAGGGTCTAATGTAGCTGAATACAGATTAATTTAAAGCCAATGCTCATTTACCATTCTGAAAGCCTTTGAGAATTATGCAGAATCGATGTTGCCTGTGCTCTAGAAATGGAAAAACAAAACCTGAATGACAGCACTTCTGTTTGCTGAATATTTGAAGCCCCTTGTTGAGACCTACTGCCCAGAAAAAGGAAATTCCTTTTAAAATATTGCTGCTTGTTGACAATAGACTTGGTCATCCAAGACCTCTGATGGAGATGTCCAAGGAGAGTATTGTTGTTTTCATGTCGGCTAGCCCAGCATTCATCCTGCAGCCCATGGATCAGGGAATCATTCTGACTTTCAGGTCTTGCTATATCAGAAACCCATTTCATATGGCTATGGCTGTCAAAGATAATACTTCCCCTGGCAGATCTGAGCAAAGTAAATTGAAAACTTCCTAGAAAGAATTTCTCATTCTAGGTGCCATTAAAAACATCAGTGACTCGTGAGAGGTCAAAATATCAGCATTAGCAGGAGCTTGGAAGAAGTTGATTCTGACCCTCATGGATGACTATGAGGGGTTCAAGGCTTCAATGAGGAAGTGACTGAAAATGTGACAGAAATAGCAGAAAAACTAGAATTAAAAGTGGAACCTGAAGATGTGACTGAATTGCTACAACCTCATGATAAATCTTGATCGGAGTAGTAGTTGCTTTTTCTGAATGAGCAAAGAAATTGCCTTCTTGAGATGGAATCTTGAGATGGTGAAGATGCTATCAACACCATTAAAATGGCAACAAAGAATTTAGAATATTTCATAAACTTAGTAGATAAAGCAGCAGCATGGTTTGAAGATTGACTACAATTTTGAAAGAAGTCCTACTATGAGTAAAATGCTCCCAAACAGCATCTTACGCTACAGAGAATCATTTATAAAGGAAAGAGCCAATCAATGCAACAAACTTCATTATTATTGTCTTATTTTGAGAAATCGCCACAGCCACCCCAACCATTAGCCTGATAAGTCCACAGCCATCAACCCTGAAGCAAGACCCTCCACCACAGAAAGAGTATGGGTCCAACTCATAGATATTTCACTTTTACGTCCCATAGACTCTTTGGGTTTGAAGTTCTTATTTCATAATGGAGGACTGCTTCCATAGGTGACACAGAAATGGCATCAAATTAGCAGTTAAGGTGATTTGGGGTCCTCCTGACACTGAGCCAACAGAAAGAGGTATATTGGGCACATTTTGTGCAATTCCCTAATTGGAATAGCAGCTTCCAACTGTTGCTGATTTCTGAGTTGCCTCACAAGCTTGTATGCTCCTCAGCACTGTCATCAGTATTTGGCAAATAATCTTGATTGAAACAGATCAAATGGTTTTTGTTTTCTTTCTTTCTTTCTTTCTTTCTTTTTTTTTTTTGAGTTGGAGTCTCACTCTGTTGCCCAGACTGGAGTGCAGTGGCCCGGCCACTGCAGCCTCGACCTGCTGGGCTCCAGCAATCCTTCAGCTTCAGCCTTCCAAGTAGCTGGAACTACAGGCGCGCGCTACCATGCCCGGCTAAATTTTTTTTTGATTTATTGTAGAGCTGAGGTCTCGCCAAGTTGCCCAGGCAGGTCTCGAACCCGCGGGCTCAGGCAATCCACTCACCTTGGCCTCCCAAGGTACGGGATTACAGACTGAGTCACCAAGCCCAGACGGGTTTTGTTTTCTTAATGGAGACCCATCTTCCCCCTGCTTCCTGCTATCTCTATCCCCCTTCCCAGCTGTATTTCTTCAATTTATAGATTACTTGTTTTTACTCTCATTTAGTCATTTGTTAAGTATGTTTTAAAAAGGCAGGGCTTTGGTCCATTTTGTGTATTTTTACTTCTGTACAGCTAATGCCTAGAACCAAGCCTGGCATATGATAAGGACTCAGTAATAAATTGTTAAATAAATAAATCAAGATGGGGATATCTTTAAAAAAATAAAAGGGTGGGAATGCAAACTAGTACAACCACTTTGGAAGACAGTGTGGCAATTTCTGAAAGAACTAGAAATTGACTTTCCATATGACCCAGCAATTTCCCTATTGGGGATATACCCCCAGAGGAACTCAAATCATTCTATCAAAAAGATATCTGCACACGTATGCTTGCTGCAGCTCTAGTCACAATAGCAGAAACATAGAACCAACCATGCTGCCCATCGAAACTGGACTGGATTAAAAAAATGTGGTACATATATACAATGAAATATTATGCAGCCATAAAGAAGGACAAACATATGGACTTCACAGTAACTTGGATGAATTTAGAGTCTATCATACTCAGTGATCTATCACAGAAACAAAGAACAGAGTACCATATGTTCTCACTCATAAGTGAACCTTGTACAATTATCATAATACTATAAGAAAGGGATTGGCAGTATGGGAAACTGCCAAAGGGGAAGGGGTAGGATTGGCAGTTAAGAAAAACTGCCGGGGAGGGAGGAGCACACCTCATCAACAAGGGTACCTGCATAATGAACATTTGTATACCTAACCCTGAACTGTACTGCACATCTTTAAAATAAAAAAATAGAAATTTTAAGTTTATGGGTTCACAGAAGGTTCAAATGATGATTATCTTTTTTTTTTTTTTTTGAGTTGGAGTCACTCCATCACCCAGGCTGGAGCACAGTTGCATGCTCACAGCCACCCCAGCATTGACCTACTGGGCTCTGGTGATCCTTCCGCCTCAGCCTTCCAAGTAGCCAGAAATACAGGCACACACTACCACATCCAGCTAATTTTTTGATTCATTGTTGAGACAAGATCTCACCATGTTGCCCAGGCTGGTCTCAAACCTGCAGGTTCAGACAATCCTCTCGCCCTGGCCTCCCAAAGTGCTTGAGCCACTGTGCCCGGCTGATGATTATCATTTTTAACCACAAAATACTTTTAATTAAAGTATGCACATTTTTTGACATAATGTTACTGCACACTTAATAGACTACAGAATAGTGTAAAACTTAACTTTTATTTGCACCAGGAAACAAAAAACAAATTGTGTGACTCTCCTAATTGCAACACTAGCTTTATTTCTGTGGTCTGGAACCAAACCCACAATATGGGTATATTGTGGCACGTATACAGGCATATCAATCCAAGGTATGCCTGTATATATAAAAGTTTTACTGAAGATGCTTACAGTCTAGTTGGGAGTATAACTAATATACCCCAAACCCCAACAAACAGTATAGAAATATATATAGTCACACACCAAATTACATAATATAAACTAGCATTACAGAATATTGACTAAAATCAGGTAAGCATAATCTTATATGCTAAAAAATTGCTATGTAATTAAAATAAGAGAAGATTCATCATCAAAATCACTCTGGCAATTGTGAGAATTAGTTTTAAGTACATATGCCAATAACTAGTTTGAAAGTGGCGATTCCTAAAAGCTCTAAAAATTGACCTTCCATATGACCCTGCAATCCCCCTGCTGGGAATATACCCTGAAGAACACAAATCACTCTATAAAAAAGATACCTGCACACATATGTTTATCGCAGCGTTGTTCACAATAGCAAGAACCTGGAAACAACCATGCTGCCCATCAAAAGAGGACTGGATTTTTAAAATGTGGTACATATACACGATGGAATACTACACAGCCATAAAAAAGAACAAAATCATGAATTTCACAGCAACCTGGATGGAACTAGAGTCTATAATACTGAGTGACCTCTCACAGAAACAAAGATCAGAATATAACATGTTCTCACTCATATAATGGACCTTGAACATCCAATGTAATACTATAAGAAAATGACCGATGGTACTGGGAAACTATGGGGGGGGGCATGGGATTAACAGTAGAAAGTAACCTAAAGAAGATTACTTATATGTAAGGGCAACTAGAACATTAGCTGTGCTTTCTAGAATATTTGGATGAAACATTAATTTAGATATAACCTTTATGAACGAAAGACAGGTGTAAAAATAGGCTCATCTAATAAGAAAACATAATTAAGAGCCCAGAAATCATGAAGTAACGATTTCTATCCCAAACGCAAAGCATAAGAATCCCTATACATCACTTCAATGCCTGGATGTCAGGTGCTGACTAACTGAAAAACCAAGCAAGGGAGGGGAAAATATCAGTGTCATTCCAGTCCAATTAGGCTATATTTTTAGCTGACATTATATTTGCACTTTAAAATTAAGGTTTGGTTGGGCGTGGCAGCTCACGACTGCAATCCTAGCACTTTGGAAGGCCAAGGCAAGAGGATTGCTTGAGCCCAGGAGTTCGAGGCCAACCTGAGCAACATAGAGAGGCCTAGTTGCTACAAAAAATTGCCGGGCATGGTGGCACGTGCCTGTATTACCAGCTACTTGTGAGGCTAAGGCAGAAAGATCACCTGAGCCCAGGAGTCTGAGGCTGCAGTGAGCTGTGATCGTGCCACTGCACTCCAGCTTGGGTGACAGAGTGAGACTTCCAACTCAAATAAATAAATAAATAAAATTTAGATTTAACCTACACACCCAAAAATGTATATTTTACCCAGACTAGTAGCATCTATAACATTACAGTATCTCATACTTCACAACAAATATATTGGTATCATTTTATATATTGGTATCAATTTTGGTATCATTTTAATTTTCACAAATTTATGCCATTTTCCCCACTTTAGGAGGAAAAGATTATTTTGTTTTTATATAGAACAGACCCTAGACTTTCTTTGCCATTCAAAATACTTGGTAATATCTATCAGTTTGATTCATTTGACTCTAAGAGACAACAGAATCTATTATTTTTTAAAAATACAGTTTCCCAAGGCATGGGGCATCTCTATACAGACTAATTTTATGTAGTAAGTGGACTGGGAACTCAAGATCCTAGCAGGAAAGATATTCCTTTTCTAATTTTCTTTCTACTGGTTATACTAAGGATTGAGTTTCAATATGATGCAAGTATATCTTCAGCGTTTTCTCTAATATTAGCTGACGTTCTTTTATAACAAAGACAACAAACCTCAGAAAACATGGACGGCAATATTTACTGAGACTTATTTATTTTTATAATTGCCATCTACTTATAGCAACTGATAATTTATACTGGTTTTTCATTTATCGAAATAATATAAACTTCTTTTGTGAATGAATTTAAATTGAGAGAATGAGTCAATGTCAAGAAAAATATTGGAAATAGTAGTATATATAGTTCTCAGACATAGCTGGATTTGGGCAATGGGAAAATTCACAAGTGACTAAAGTTGGAGAAATGGAGCTGAAATAATTAACAAAGTTAAAATGTGTATTCATTTGTGGATTTCATGTTAATTGCTGTTAATATTTTTATCTGAGCAATATAGGAATTTCTAAATTTTCATTACTATTGACAGAAGACTGCAATCTATAATTTAATCCAAAGGGAAAAAATATACATATATATAAAATAAAATATTGACACACTCAGTATTAAAAGACAGAACAAGAGAACTCTTAATAGCATTAACCTGAGTTGGTCCCATGGTTACTTGTACAGGAATTTGGAGATGCCATTATGTACAGCTGAATCATCACACTATAAACCTAGAAGTCCATATTTCAGGAGTGCCACAAAGCCAAGGTCATATCATAATAGGACAATTTGGTGTTCTAAAATAATGGTTCCAACCTTGTGTTCTGCCATAGCACACAGAAAACAATGCTCTCACACTACATATATTCCTGGGGCATACTCAGATTTTGATGAAATTCTCCCCTTACCTCCAGTTTTTTCCAAAACATTTAGGCAATACTGGGTTGTAGATGTTGGTTATGTATAATTTTCAACATGTTACTTTCCATCCGGGAAAGCTAAATCAAATATTAAGTAAATAAAAACACACTAAAATAATCCATTTTTAAAAAAAATAAGTCATTCCCACATTTCAGTGTTTTACCTACTCTTAGTAACAAAGAGTTGGGGTATAACTCACAACTGACAGGATCAACAATGTCACATGACACTTTGGTCCAAACTCACTTTCCTATTGTTGGACCGTTGGGTTAGTGTCACAGTGTCACTTCTTAGTTAGACTAGAGACGCTAAGGTAATGAATGGAATAGAGCATGAGTTGCAAGTGTGGTGGGTCTGGCACCAATTGTTTGTAATTTGATAAAGCAACCAATAGTCCAAATCTAACTGCAACACTTAAAAAAAAATATGGCTTTTATGATATATACCAAAACACATTTTTGTCTTAAAGTGGAAAAAAATAAAGACCTAATTTCGGGACTCAAAAATAGAACAACTCACAGGTGGAAATCCAAATCTTCTCTTTTGCATTCATGTGTCCTACAATATTAGTAAAAACTAACCACTCCTTGTACAGGTAAAATGTAGCGTTCGCTGAAATAACAGGTAAAATGCTTTAGTGTATTCTGATTCAAGTTTTTTAAATATATGGATAAGTAATTTTTGAAAAATTAGATGGCATGAAAAATTGTAAGAATAAGGAATATGTTAAATGTAAACGGTACCATAATGTAAATAAAGGTCCAGAGAACTAATCAATATCACTGACATAAAATCAAGTCATACATTGGACTAACTCAGCATACCTTCTAGGAAAATGCATTCCTATCATGAATTACAACAGAACTGTGATTTGCTTACATATACATGTTTGTTCCACTCTTGTTGTTATAAAACCAATCAACAACAATCATTTTAATTTCAAAATTATGTTGTAAACTTACCTTTGTCAAAATCACAGGAACAAAGCACGGTTGACATGATAGCTTTGGACATCTTAATAATACAACTATCTTTTTTAGCATCTATGTTGACATTGTAATGGGCCCAAACTGTCAATAACTCTTCCAAAGCAAGTTTAATAAATGTGGCGACATGGGCTAATATTACATAAATCAATTCACATAGCCCATGTTCACTATATATGTTGACTCTACAAAAGAATGTAAATTAAGGAAGTCAAAGTGAAAACAGCATTAAGCAATAACCAAATTAACCAAAATAGTAAAGCAGAACTTTATGCTCAAGGGTCCCACATTCACACATATGTTAAAAGCACAATCATTAAATGTTTTGATGAATTGTCCAGGTTTAGCTAATAATTTTAATGTTACTATTAGACTTTGGTCCTCTTTAATATAAATTAGAATCAGATTAATGAACACATCCTTTTCTTCCCAAGACAATATTATTAACTTTTATGTTTAAGGATCCATCATTTTTCAGTTAGAGAAATAATGTGATCTTATATGATATCAGATACAAACAGAAATAACTAAAAAATAATTATCTGTGTCAAAGTAGAGAAGACAGAAAAAAATATGATTCACTCTCACTCTATATGAATCATATAGGTGAGAATTCACAGAAATACCTATGTAAAACACAGTCACTATTTTTTATTAGTAGGTATAAACTTCAAGCATCAATAGCTCAACTGGTTAACATTCCACCAAAGTAGAAAAATGCTAATTTTGAAAAAACAGCCTATGATACTTCCATCAGTAAGTGAATACAGAAAGCACTGTAATACCATCAAATTGCCAAACTAATAAAGGTGGATAAACAAAATGGAATTCTCCTGCTACTTATATTAAAAAGAAGTCCTAGGCATCATTCAGACATCTCAGGCCCAGCTATAATTATGTGTTAGCCCACTGGGCGCATGACAGCAATGTGATTTGAAAAGTACTACCATGATCTTTGAGACTGCGAAGGATCACGGCAGGAAGGCTATGGGACGGCCATCCTGTCACTAACTCGACCTCTAGTTCCTTAACGTGGGCCCTGAGCATGGGGGGTGGCACTTGTAGAAGCAGGTCAAGAGGCAGCAAAGCTGAAGAAATAAAAGGGGGGAAAGACATGAAACTGTAACATAAATTCCGCTGAATTTCGGGGAGGAGTGTTTGATTTTATTTCTGCCCATGCTAAGTTACCTGGTCTTGGTCTTGATCCTATCCCGCCAGGGAAGTCTCTGAAAATAGAATTAGAGGCGGTTAAAATGACTTGTTCAACTTAGATTTGGCAAATACTTCCTGAGCATCTACACTCTACTGTGGTCTACACTATAAACACAAATAACAGTTATTTTCCTTTAAGATGCTCTTAAGAATTTTAAAAAGAGAGAAATAAACTTATTCCAACACAGAGTAGAATTGACATTCTACTGGCAAATGAAAGCAACTTGTCCCATCACTGTAGTTTATAAGTTCCGCATATGATTAAAAGCCTAAATCTTAGTATCTTAATGTCTTGAATGATTTTCTAGCTATACTTTTTTTTTTTTTTTTTTTGGAGACAGGGTCCAACTCTGTTGCCCAGGCTGAAGAGCAGTGGCATAGCTCACTGTAGTCTTAAATTCCTGGGCTCAAGTAATCCTCCTGCCTCAGCTTCCTCATAGCGTTGGGATTACAGGAGTGAGTCACTGTGCCTGGTTAATTTTTTATATTTTTTTGTAGAGATGGAACTTGTTTTGTTGCCCAGGCTGGGCTCAAAATCCTGGCCTCAAGCTATCCTCCTGCCTCAGTCTCCCAAAGTGCTGAGATGACAGAAATAAGCCCCCACGCCCAGCCTCTTGTTATATTTAAAAATCAAAGCACTGATTTTGTATTACTAATAAATAACATTTAAAATTTTATAGATGGTATTTTCCACTATTTATTTCTGCTATCTTAGAAGAATAAACCCTATACCTATAATGAGACACTGTTTGCATTTAGAACTATGTTTTTCCTAAATTTTCCAGTGTTAGTAATATGCCTTGTTTGCCCTGCCCCCAAATTCTAGATTGCTTGATCATTTTGCAAATTGATTTCAGTGTCTTCTACCCTGTGGAGGTGGCCTTAGACCCCACCAGGGATATCCATAAATAACTTTCAGCTTTGTTTTTTCCCACTGTAACCTAGAGCCAATTTCCTAATCATTTTCTGGAATGAAATAAGAAACATCTGTGCCTTCACAATTCATAAGAGTCATACTTCAATTTAATGCAAACCAACAAAAATATATCAAACATCTGCTATTTATAAGGTACATGATAGGTATTTGCCAAGTAGGAGTGAACACAAGGATTCAGATTCAAGAAAACATGGCCGACAACACTCTTACCCAACCCTTTCATTTTAATCATAGAATTTTTGGATACATATATGCAACACACACCTAAGTTATTAAGTAAAACCAAATTGGCACTCATTTACCTATCACACAACTTAGATAACAGAATAATACCAAAATCTTTACATCCACCTCTGAGTTTCTTCCATATCTTTCTCCATCTCCCTCCTTGAACCCCACCAAGCCAGCCCTCCCTTGATCCTATTTTTTCTGTCCCATTCTCAGTCCACGTTTCCAGAGCCTTGAAAAGTAAATGGAACTTTCCAGCCTTGCATAGCTTATACACTCTCCCCAGCCCTGGGCTAAAGGGCATGCTTAAAGAAAGAAAAGGGGCAGACCTGCCACCAGAAAGTTCAGAGAGAGAGGCTGGGCACGGAGGCTCACAACTGTAATACTAGAACTTTGGGAGGACAAAGCGAGAGAATTGCTTGAGCCCAGGAGTTTGAGATCAGCCTGGGCAAAATAACAAGACCTCATCTCCATAAAAACAATCAGAAAATTAGCCAGGTATGGTGGCGTGCGCCTGTAGTCCCAGCTACTCAGGAAGCTGAGGCAGGAGATCGCTTGAGCCCAGGAGGTCAAGGCTGTGGTGAGCCACGATCATGCCACTGCATTCCAGCCTGGGGGACAGGGTGAGACTCCAATTCAAAAAAAGAAAGTTCAGAAAGAGGAACAATCACCGCAATGTCCAGCAATGTCTGTGTATGGGCAGGACAGCTTCAAGGCCAGGCTGAGGCGCAGAACAAGAGAGTCTGCTCCAGGTCCTCACACCTCCGTGCACACGCCACACCCCAGCAAATCCTTTCTGAATAACTTTGTCCCTTTGTCTTCTAGACGAGGCCAGCACTGTCTGACAGAAATCTCATGCAAGCTATAAACATAACTTAAAATTTCGGCAGCCACGTTTTAAAAAAAAAAGAAACAAGTGAAATTTATCTTCCTGTCTTATTTAGTCAAAAATATCCCAAATGTTATTATTACAAATATATAAATTAATAAGATATTTTACATTGTTTTACATTTAAATTAACATAAGTGAAATTAAAAGTTCGGTCCCTCCATTGCACTAGCCACATTTTAGCTGCTCAAGGGTCACATGTGACCAGTGGCCACCATATTTGATAGTAAGCTCCAGGTCCTTCCTTAGAAAGTGTGGTTATTTTCTTTGTACACATATTACAGTCATGTCACTTAACTACTAAATTCACAATACTTAGAAGGTGAATAAAAATGCAACTTATGGAATACTTGCATCCATAAGGTTATACTGTTCTTGAAAAGCTGGTAACCACTTATATGCTGAGTTCAATAGATGACTATTCTTGTTGTCCAGAAGAACCCAACATTCCAAACATTTTTACATGTCAAAAAACATGCACCATGTGTGCTTGTGTGATATGTGAAATAGACCATCCTGCTGATACTAAGCTGTTGCCAACTTTACCTCTCCCTCATAAAATTCTAAATTCCTCTTTAATAAACTTGAGGGAATCTTTTTAAAGAAACATTACACCTTTATTCATTCATCCAGGAAATATTTATTAGGTGCCCACAATGTGTAAGCACTATGCTAGACACTAAGATGAGATGGTAAAAAGAAACAGTCTACACAATCTAGGAGCTTACAAAACTGCATATGTATAGCAGGAAAAAAAAAACATGTTAATTTATTAGAAATTATATCACTAACCATAAGAAAATACAGTCATTTGAAATTTCAGAATAGAACAGACTCATTGTGACCAGAAGCGACAGCTTTTAACTATGCAACTGTTGGGTCCACAGATGGACCAATGAATGAAATTATGCAGAGCCTGGGGGAAGTCTGCTTCTAGATTAAACCAGATTGAATGTTTATGTTCAACAGAGAATCATGGCTACAGAGGATGGTGTTCCCATGACAGCTTAAGCTGGAAAATACACAGAAGTAGTTGAACACAAAGAGAACTTTCCAAAAATATTTTCTGGTGAAGAGGCTTAACATATTGCAGTTTGTGTTCTCAGAAAGTTTTGAAATGGACATTGACCAACAGTACTTTAAGCTGATGAAAGAATTCAGAGAAATGGAAGGCTGAAAGGATTCTAAAAGGTCATCTCTTCCAGCTCTCTTTGGATCTGGTATGACCTCATCTGGAATTTACAAGTCAAAAGAGAAAGTGACCTGATGAAAATGAGTGTTGCGGCTCGGTGGCTCAGCCTGTAATCCCGCGCCTTTGGGAGGCTGAGGTGAGTGGATTGCCTGAGCCCGTGAGTTCGAGACCCACCTGGGCAGGCGAGACCTCATCTCTACAATAAATCAAAGAATCAGCCGGGCGTGATACCGCATGACTGTAATTCCGGCTACTTGGAAGGCTGAGGCGGAAGGATCGCTGGAGCCCAGCAGGCGAGGCTGCGGTGGCTGGGAGCGGCCACAGCACTCCAGTCTGGGCGACAGAGGGAGACTCCAACTCAAAAAAAAAAAGAAAATGAGTGTTAGCCTACAGCTTCCACCCAAAGCCATTAGCAGGTAAGGTGGAAATGCAGGTGCTAACTTTGAAATTTTGTAAAGAGACTTTTCACTGAATTAATTTAAGAGTAGAGTGAATTATCTGGATGATTATTTTGCCACAAGAATGGCCATGAAGGAGATGAAGGTCTAGAATTTTATCTCTTAAGAATTCCTTTAGGCCGAGCCCACTGGCTCAGCCTGTCATCCCAGCACCTTGGGAGGCTGAAGCGAGTGGATTGCCTTAGACCACAGGTTCAAGACCAACCCAGGCAACTTGGCAAGACCTCATCTCTACAATGAAATAAAAAATTAGCCAGGCATGGTAGCGTGTGCCTATAGTTCTAGCTACTTGGAAGGCTGAGGTGGAAGGATGGCCAGATCCCAGCTGGTGGACACTGGAGTAGCCGTGAGCATGCCACTGCACTCCAGACTGAGCAATGGAGTGACACTCTGACGCAAAAAAAAAAAAAAAAAAAAAAATTTGGCCAGGCGTGGTGGCTCAGCCTGTAATCCCATCACTTTGGGAGGCCAATGCGAGAGGACTGCCTGAGCCTGGGAGTTTGAGACCTTGGCGAGAACTCGTCTCTACAATAAACCACAAAAACTAGCTGGTGGTGGTGTGCATCTGTAGTTCCAGCTACTTGGAAGGCTGAGGTGGAAGGATCACCTGAGCCCAGCAGGTCGAGGCTGCAGTGGCTGGGAGCGTGCCACTGCACTCCAGCCTGGGCAACAGAGTGAGACTCCGACTCAAAAAAAAAAAAAAAAATTCCCTTAGTTCTGGCACAGTGGCTCACACCTGTAATCCCAGCACTTTGGGAAGCTAAGGTGGAAGAATCACTTGAAGCCAGGAGTTTGAGACCAGTTTGGGCAACAAAGCAAGGCCTGTCTCTACACAAATTAGAAAAATTAGCTGGGCAAGATGGCAAACGCCTATAGTTCTTGCTACTCAGGAGACAGAGGCAGGAGGATCGCTGGAGCCCTGGAGATCAAGGCTGCAGTGAGCTGTAATCATGCCACTGCACTCCAGCCTGAGCAACAGAGGGAAACCCTGACTCCAAAAAATAAAATAAAATACACCCTTTAGATATATCTCTAAACAAAGGAAATATTTTCACGTGCATTATAAGTATATCACATAATTAAATTCAATTGTGAAAAGTAGCCAATACCATTTGACATTGAGAAAAAAAGATTAACCTTATGAAATGAGAGCCTTGGCTTATAACATTAAGATGATTTCTTCTGAGGCTATTGCAGCCACACTATCTGAGCTAAGCAGCATTTCACAGCTGAAAGATCTCTTTCAGTCAGTGACATTCATAAACATGCCCTGTGTGAATAAGCAGCATTATGTAGGGTCAAGCTCTCATATTCAATAAGGGCTTTTATCTGTCTATAATGTTAATGGACTTGGTATCATGACAAGAAAGTGGGTTGATGCCCCTGTGGTCTTCCACTCATATTCCAATTACAGCTAGAACAAATGAGCAATATGCCATGAATATATAGAACTGCTACAGAGAAAAATAAAGTGGTCTAACACTATTTTTTGTTTGTTTGCTTTTTTGGTAAGCCTGCTGGAATGTGACATTGGCAGACAGGCCAGGTTGATTCTGGCAAGCAGTGATCATGCGGTATTTATGCAGTGGAGGTAAACTAGACACAAATTATGAAAAAGGTGGAGTGGGAGGAAATTGGCCACAAGCAAAAGTACCCACAAGTCCTGAAAATACACAAGGTCCTCCGATCACATCCTCAATGCTTAACGGTCATGATCATCTTTACATAGCAAGACTGCAGGTTAGGAGCTTACTCTCAAATACAATTATGCCTGAACTGATTTATCAAAAAAGTTGTGAACCACAGGCATCTCTGAGACTGCAAACATCCAATGTCTCAAATCAGCCTGCAAACTATACCCAGTTGCCTTGGCAACAGGAGACAAGCAGACACAGAGAAATCTTGTTGCCTGAGCAACAGGATCCTTTAAAAAATGGACCTTGAGCTGTGGCTATGGCAAAGGCTGTCGGTTCAAGCCAATAAGCAAGATTTCAGTCCTTTACAATGAGAAATATGAAATTTACACAAAGATGACAGTCATTCATCTATTAATTAACAAATATTTGTAGATGGGCACTTATGTGCCATACATGATGCCCTGAAGAATGCAAAGCTGAATGGGGCATAGTATGGCACATGCCTGGCATAGAGCAATAAATATCCATGAACTGAGTGAATGAACAAATGTTCTTAAGATGATCATACTACAATGGCCAGCGCTTACTAGGAACTGAGTATGTGTGCTAAAGAGGCTGAAGTCCCTGTGTGCCTTATGAAATTCCACTATACAGAGTATCTATGCATAAGTTGAAATAAAATGCTACGACGTGCTAGATTGGAACTATCAAAGTGTATACACGGTGTCAGCCTATAAAACCTACATAAAAACCGGGAAAAGTCAAGCCCATTCTTAATTCTTTCCCAGCAAATAGTAATAGAAGGCAAAGTATTTTTTATCAAATTTGAAAATTTTTTAAAGTTTGAAATTTCAAAGAAATTGGAGCCTGGTCCTCTCTTGGTCTTGCCATTAATTATACTCCTGAAAAAGGTTTCATCAACTGATAATGGCTTGGATTACCCAGGGGCCTTCCAGTTCTAATATTATTCTCCAGCCATGGAACATAAGAATTTCTCTGAGGAGTTAGGAGCTGTCCTTCCAGGTCTGTTTACTCATGTTTTATCCACATGTCTGGCTCATTTGCCCAAGAGAGCCTATTCCAACTTATCAGGGAGGAACATTCCTTCTCCAGAAGGCAATTGATTTAAATCTCACTCCTGATGTCTAGGGTGACCAAAGCTACAAACTCATGCTTAAGCTTTCTCTCAGTACTATTTAGCCCAAGTCTGAATTCTAAACTTCGGAAGTTGTGCTCAGGTGAGGCATGCACTTCTCTGTGGTTACTTCTCATGGGGACCAACTGCCTTGTATCAGAGCCAATAAAGGTCTCCCAGGATCTCATTGTAACTGTTATACCATTTCACACAAGGCAGAGAATAGCCAAAAGATCAAACTGTCCAGGCTTGGTTTTCTATTTGTTCTTATTCTACTATGTAGTTTTGCTGTCTTCTTTTATATGAAAACTTCTCATTTACCTTCTAAACATTTTGCAGGATGGATTCATATTTCATATCAATAAACCAAGAAATGCAGGAAAATCCTAAACAAATTAGATTGAGAATAACTTCAGCTATATTTAATGCCTTTTAAAGAATTATAAATAGATTTTAGTGTTGTCCCCTTTTAATTCAGAGAAGCCCTGGGGATTACCTGGAAGGAAGTCTCAAGCTATTAATTTTCTCTCCCCTAACTTAGCATGAATCAAAGACTGTCTTTATCATTTATTTTCTTCTGAAGTCTACCCCTGTACTTCCATTTCACAGTGAGTTCTTTGAGGGAAGAGAGCCTGTCTTAAACCAAGCTGTGCTCATGGTGGCATGTCACACTGAATGTAGCACATTACACAGCACAGCTTTGTAAATGTTGCCTTAGGTCAGGGCCTGTTACCTTGGAACACACTTTCCACAGCATCAACCTCTGGGCCATTTTCTAGATCCATCTGTTGACTTGGTCATAACCCCAGGTTAAGACTCTTAGTAATATCCCTGTTTCAGTGAACTTCAGATTAAACTTCCCCTTTTCTGCTGATTTGTGCTTGCCCAAATTTGTTATAAAATATTGAGCTAATGGCTAGCTTTTTAAAAACAAAGCTCTAAAATATCTAGTACACATGCTTCTTATGTTTTTGAAGGGGCAGACAACAATTGGATTCTTGCAAATAAGACAATTTTCCATCGATCCTTTCAGAAAAAAAAAAAAGTAAAATTATTTGGAATGTCCAAGAGTCCTAAATTCATCTGATTGAAAACTTCCGTTTTAATATAAGGTTCACTTAATTGGGGAGAGCACCTATATGTCATAATTTATTTTTGTACTAAAATACTTGCTTTATCAGTGCTGGGAAGTCAGAAGGTGGGGAACACTGGGGACCAGCAAGCCCTGAATCTTCTAACTCAAGTCTCCCATCCCTGCAGTCACTCTGTGGGTTCTCCTTAGGGTTTTAGACTGTTTCTCTTTCCCTGACCTTCATGTTACTTCCAACTATGGCGTCTCTGCACTTTGGCCCACCAAAGAGTGCCAGGAGGTCTTATAGGCTTTCTCCAAAGATCTTTCTGGTAGATCATTCACCCTGAGGGTTTTTCCTTGGGTTTTGTTACCAGTAACACTGGAAAAGAGTTAGGAAGTTAAGAGACTCCACCTAACTCTCTTGGGGAAGACAAATTTATCAGTGATGTTGTACCCTTGACTAAACAACAGCAAAAAAACTCGACTTGTTTTATATGAACCTTCCTTTGCCACCTAACCAAACCCCCCCAGGAATTTGCTAGAATTCCGAAATTCATTTACATGAGGCAATTCCCAACACCCTCAAACCCAGGTGTAGGTTGTGATTCCAGTTAGGCTGCCCAGTACCCACACCTGCTCCTTTCAGAAGGCCCCCCCCCCCGATGGACTCGAGGGACTGTCGATCAAGGATCTCAGCTCTCCTCAAGGCAGTGAACAGAAACCTGACCAATCCAGGCCAATCTAACTCTCCCAGGGCTTTGAATCCTAAGGCAGGTCATACAAGAATGAAATAAACCAGCCAGGAACTCATTTATCCCAGCATTCATACCCTTACACATATGCAAGGAAGCCTCCTTTACCAACTTCATGGGCTCAGCTGGCTCTTATGCCTTCCGAAGCTTGATCCTTTAGGATCTGAATCATGCAAGTTCCCCAATGCCTTCTATTGAACCCCTGTTGCACGAGTCAGCTAGAGTCATGGGTTTTTCTGTATCCAAAAAGCCCTGACTGGTACACTTCATTGCAGCCTTAACTCTTTGTCACTGACCTGCCGCCATTTTCCCAGCCAGTTTCATCCACAGTTCTGAAGGCCCCCGACTGGCATCACCAGTTATGTGTGGCCTCAGCCGCCGAAAGTGCCCTAGCCTCAGCGCTGTCTGCCAGTCCTTCTGCCTGTTGCTCACCAGTCGTTTTCCCATCTCTATATTAGCTACTGCTAGCTGACCACACTCCTCAAATCTAGACAGGTCTCTCAGATGGGGGCTAGAACCTCATCTAATATTCAGAAACCACCAAGAATCTTCCTTATATCCTTCTTTAGATTCAATTTGTCATGGACTCCCTTTCTCTGGACACAGAGAAAGGGTTGCCACTCCACATTTTCCAGACCTATTCCTCAAGCTCCACGTTACTCTGCCACAGTTTGCCATTATCTCTTTCCCTCTCCAATCTCTCCTCTCCAATGGCTTCTCCTCAGTCCCAAACGCCCTGAAGTCATGCTAAGGAGCCCTTTTCCATCAAACATCCCTTCCCCGCAAGCTAACTCTCCCGGCTCACTCCACACTTTCTTCAACTGCCCCCAACCTGCCTTGGCACATCTAAGACCGCTGCACTCAGGTTTCTGCTCCCTCCAACCCCCTCCCCGCCCCAGTGCCAGTGAAACTGCTCTCTCGAATGTCACCAGGGACTTGCAAAAGTTTTGTTTCACTCCTTACTCCAAGAAACAACTGTCACTGACATTGCTGGCTGTCCCAAAGTAACAATTTCTCCTTCCTTTTAAAAGAGCGTTCCCCCAAACATGCTCTATCCTCCCTTGCAGCTAGATGTGGTCCTGGGAGGAAGTTCTGGCCAACAGTAAGTGAGCAGAGGTGATAGGAAGAGGCGTGTCTCCACTTCTCCTTTTTTCTTCTTGCTGGCTGTAGGATGTAGAGTGTAGTCTTGTGAGCCATACTGGCCATAAGGATGAAACCTACACCTTGGGGATATGAAGGAATGAGAAACCAGGAACCTCATGACCTCATGGAGCACAAATGCCCTGCCCCCAGCCCTCCCTTGAGCTCAGAGAGGCTAACTGATTAGTTGGAGGTCACAAACCAAGAAAAAGGCAGAGCTAGACTAGGTCCAACTCAGTACTCTTTCCAGCATGCTACTTGGTACACTATAAATTGTTCTGAGTAATAGGATCTATTTTCACAGGTGCATGGTAACATCTGGCTGTCAGGTTTCAATTTAGCCACCAACTCAGATCTGCAAAGTCTAAAAATATTTCTAGGAGCTTAATTTGTACATACCTTGTTTGGGATTGCCTTTCACCTCCTGAAGCACTAAAACTTCTCTTTAAAATGCCTAAATTAAGAAAGTAAAAATAACTTTACATTATTTTCTCTGCAAAATTTTATTTTATTTTATTTTTAAATGCTGGCGAAGAGGCTGAGAAAGGAGAACTCATACACTGTTGGTAGGAAGGCGAATTGCTACAGCAATGGTGGGAAACAGTATGGAAGCTCTTTAAAAAAAAAAAAAAAAAAACCCAAAAATTGAACTACCATACGATCCAGGAATCCCACTACTGGGTATATATCCAAAGAAAAGAAAATCGGTATGTCAAAGAGATAACTGCATTCCCATATTCATTGCAATATTATTCACACTAGTCAAAATATGGAATCAACCTAAGTGCCCATCAATAGCTGAATGGATAAATAAAATGTGTCATATACACAAAGCGGAATATTTTTCAGCCATAAAAAAATAAAATTCTGTTGCTTGCAACAACATGAATGCAGCTGGAAGACATTATGTTAAGTGAAATAAGCCATGCACAGAAAGACAAATAGCACATGTTCTCACTTATACGTGGGAGTTTAAAAAGTTGATCTCATGGAGATTGAAATAGAATGATAATTATCAGAGGCTGGGAGAGGCAGAGTGAGGAGAGCGAATGAATTTAGGTTGGTTAATGGGTACAAACACATAGTCGAAATAAGTTCTAGCGTTCAGTCGTACATTAGCGTGACTACAGCCACACTATGAATATTTCAAAACATCTAGAAGGGGAGATTTGGGATGTTCCCAATACAAAGAAATCATGAATGTTTGAGGTGATAGGTATCTTAATTATTCTGATTTGATCATTGCATATGGTATGCATGTTTCAAACTGCCACATGTATCTCATAAATGTGTATAAACATTAGGTATACATTTTTTAAATTTAAAAAAAAAATGAGACATATATTCAGTAAATGGCCTATAAATACTTTCATATGGCTCTAAGACCAAACTTCCAACTATAAGGGTCAGGTAGGAAATATTCTAGGCTGTGCAAGCCATAGTCTCTGCCACAACTGGCCTCTGCTGCCCTTGTAGTATGAAGGCAGTCAAACAATATGTAAGGAATAACATGGCTTTATTGGTGGCAAAAACAACAACAACAGTGCTGAATTTCTGTTACCTGAACCATAGTACATATCATAAAGATTGTCTGTTTATAAAAGCATCAGCTACAGTATAATGTTACAAATTGCTATTTACTTGACAGATTTGCTTAAGGGCTTTTTTCAAAGAAAAGATGCCAAACAAACCAAAAAGAAAACCCATTATTAATATCTAACAAAATACGGGCAACTCCTTCGGGTCTCCTCCCACTGTGGGAGCTTTTCCTGTCCTCTCAATAAATCCTGCTTTCAAAAAAAAATCTAAAAAATACGATAAAATATTTATGTCATAACCTACCTAAAGTTCTTGTCAAGGTAACTTCAAGTTACTACATGCAAAATTAAGGATCTAGCTTCTTCCTGCCTCCCCACCGACCCTTCCATCATTGTCACTAGGAATATACAGCCCTGAATTCATCTCAAAGCAGCCAGTAATAGACTTCTTCTAGAATTTTCTATACATGTTAATATGCATGAATATTTGTTTTCGGTATGATATTCATGTCTTCCCAATCACAAATGAAGACGTTTTGTTTAGCAGGCAGGAATTCATTGGAGAAAAAAAGGAGGACAGAGTATTGGAAACTAAGATTGTCCTAGAAAATCTGGAACACCTATTTGCTATTTTAATGGACCAATTAAGTTTGGAAAAGACAATAAATGTAGTTAAATCCTTAGGGTTCTAGTTTGATCTTTAGGGAGACTATTTTAAACGTTCTTTTATGAGATTTTCATAATATAATCACTGAGGAGAGATAATTATTTACACTTAATTTATTTCAGAAAATGTCTATAATTTTAACATTTTATCGACTTACTCTTTTCAAATAATTCTTTTCTCTTCATTTTCTACTTTAGCTTCTCTTTCAGTTTCAGATTTGTTGAATTTATCTAATCCTATCTTTCCTGGAACTCTTTCAATTTCACCTAAATATATCTTTTTCTTCTCTTTCCTATACCCCTGTATGCCTGTTTTCCTTACTGCTTCAAATTAAAAGTCAAGATTAGCATTATGGACAGAATTTATATACCATTATTTTTATATTTCTACAAAATTAAAATATTCATTTTATCTTATTTTAAATATAACACATCCTTTTGCTCTAATGTAAATTAAATTATATAAAAATTAGTCTACACTGAGAGTAATGTTTTCCACAGGCTTCTAATCCCTCTAACCAACAGACCCATAAAAGGTCACATCCATTATTCTTTGTGGTGATTTAGCTGTCTCCAAATTAGTTAGCTCAACTCCCCAGTTAGAACCTGCCTTTGCTGGTAGAAATAATGAAACTATTTACTTGACAGCTGAGGAAATGCAAAGCCACTGTGCTGGCTGGCCTTTGGGCTCTGTCAGAGAGATAGACACATCTTTCCTAATTAGCACTGCACCTGGAAAAGGAACCACTGGGTTATGGCTATGGTGATATTTACTTGACTCAAGTATGATTCCCGAACCACTACCTGCCAGAATCCCACAAATGGCAAACTGATATGAAAAGCTTACTGAATGTAGACTCTTTCAGAGGGCTTGAACTGAAGCTGCTGGAGTTATCCGAAATGTCCAGTTCATCATCGAGCTCTGAATATATATCTGCACATTCATAAAAACAATAAAAAAGCAAATGAACCTTGAAACGGAACAAGTCAAGAGTGGCTTCAGGCTGACACGCTTTCACTAGAAGTACCTTTCTCGATATTTTCCAGGTTGAAGGCATCATCTGACAGGATTTCGTCACAGGCTCTGTCTTCCTCCTTATTACAGGGGGTTGGGAAGCCTTCAGGGGGCAGGTCTGCACTCTCTGAAAGCTCACTTTTCAGGCTGGCCGCACCACTGCTGCTGCTACTCAAACTTGCCTTCTCAAAGGTTTCCTGGAAAGAGAAATTCAGTTTTTCGTAGCCTCTTTCTCTCTCCTTCCTTCCTCTCCTTCTTTCCTTTCTTCCTCCAGTAGGACCCAAAGTTGGTTGGAATGTATATTGAAATGCTTAAAATATCATTTAAATATTTTATGCAGAAGCAGCATCAGTTGTTCCATCTATACACTTGCTATGGAATCCATTCGGTTCATACATTTTTAAAAAGTCGGTCTACAAGCTACTGCTGGACGAAAAAGAATGGAGGTGGTAAGAGAGCTCTGGAGCAAAGATCTGTACAGTCCAGTGGAAAAAAAAACAAAAAACGGTATCCGTTTAGCAGAAATTTCTCTCCTTTAAGTTTTGTCTAAAATATTTGCTAGTGAATCCTCTCAGCACCATAGTGAATAAGTAAGGCTTACTTATCATCAAAACCCAAGGGAAATCAAAGCCAGGCCACAGAGAGTAAGAGGTGAGGTCCTCTAAAGATGAAGACCTCCCCCCCCCGCAGTGTAGGGGACTTACAGACCACTTGGGACTCCCCACTACTGCCTGGCCTGAAACTCTGCACAGCACAACTCGCCACAGGCTCCTCCCCAGTCCTCCCAAACTCTTGGGAGCGTTTCTGCTATGATGGCACCACAAGGTCGTCAGCCTGGCTGTGTGATTCTACATGTCCCTAAATGGTATTATCAGAAACTACAGAAATGATGTCTGAAAATAAAGAAAAAAAGAGTAAAGCCACTGAAGGCTGGCAGCTTTGATTTTTCTAAGCAAATGACAGTGGCAAAGAAACGACATATGACTCAGCAGAAAAGTTCCCCTTGTTTCTTTACCCACATAATTCTCGATGCCAAAGCTGTCTGCTTGTTGTGTGGGTTCATTTGTGGCAAGTGTGCAGAAACTTCTTAGGCTGTGGGGCTAAATGGTGATGACAAATCTAAGTTACAGATCAGGTAAACAAACAAACAAAAAAAATCAAGACCACAAGGAAGGAAAGAATAATAGTCAGAACAATACAAAAGTCTGCGTAAGTCAAAGGGAAGAGTTCATCTTATGAACTGTGTCAGAAATGGGTTAGTCCTAAGTTGACCACCCCTTCTTGACTAAAAGGCACCAACAATGAATGGTGCCTATTTAAGAGACGGGTTTGTGTCTATTTATTTCAGATTTTTTTTTCCTACAATTAAAATGACACCAACAGCTTCAAGGGGCAGGTTCCTGAAAACTCTGTGGTAGTAGGATTTGCAGATAAAGAAATCCTAAGACCTTATGGGTAGCTAGAGTCAGAAGAAAACCTCTACAATCTTTCACATGTTTATGTTCTCGAAACAAGGTGAAAAGATAAAAAGAATATCAAAAATATTTTGCGAATTACAAACTGTCCAATCAATTGTGCTTATTATTTCTCTTTCCTTAGAATCTTCTCAGTGCTCCTTTCTTCAAAGTTTCACTGAGATTCTGGCTTTGTTGAAGCCAACACGCAGGTGAAGGAGCATTTCTACTTTGAGGTTTTCTGACTAGTCTTCCATTCGATGCTCAAAGTCTGCTTTTATGACTCTGAATTGTCAATTTCTGCTTCTTAGGGTCCACCCTGGTCAGCTAACTTAGAACATGAGATGATGAGTGCTCTGGTTACCCTCTGACAGTGCTGCATGTGTGCTGCTCAGAAATTTCTCCAATGCCCAAAGCTAATAAGAGGTTTCTAATGGCAGCCTCAGTTCCCAGACACCTAGCCCTTCTAAACACCAAACCTAGAAGCTCCTTCTAAAGCTCAAAACCTTACTGTGAAACCCACTCAATTTCTTCCATGTCCATCTCTCTTCTCTGTCCCTAGCCACAGCACCCTTCTTCCTCTAAAGATTTTCAACTGAAGTCCTTAGAAATATACACATAAATAAGCACGCCATTTAGGGCCTTCCTTATGACCTTTTTTATTCTAAGCAAGCTATCCCCTATCCTATTTGAAAAACCACAACTGGCATTTGCAACCTTCCAAGGACTTTACACCCAAGATGTATCCATCCTATCAAGGTTTAAAAAGATGGAGGAGAATTTCTGAGTTGAGAAAATGTTTTACTGAATTGATGCAATTAAGATACTGAAATGAATATGTCTCTAAAACTAATGAAATGTTAGTAAAGAACAGGCATGGATAAGACATTATTCCTTTTTGAAGAAATGAAGAATGAGGATAAGCTGTGAGTACCGAAAAAGGCAATTCCAGACTTAAGGAGGCTTGACTTGCAACCAAAACCCAATCACCAGCTGGGTTGTGAATCAACAGTCACTTGCAGTGCCAAAATTTCATCCATGGGTAATTGAGTGTTTGCATAAATTCTGATAAAGGGAAATTCACAGTCTGAGAGATGCTTTTCAGACTCTCTAAGCATAGAAAATATGATAATGTCGAATATATAGTTTGCTTTAGAATGTAGAGTGTGTTTAAAGCTTACATTTCTAAAATGATCCCTTGTGACAGTTTTTGCTAAAAAATTGATATAGTTTTTGACCTTGTCATAAACCATATGCCACTATAGCCACATTTTTCCTACTACGATTTCTAGAGTTTTTCATTGTATTTGAGGACCCAACTCTTTATTCAAATTGCTCCCTGAAGAACTAGGGGCTGTTTAAGTCCTTTTAAATACCTCAGCGCACAGCCAGGCATGGTGGCTCAAGCCTGTAATCCCAGCACTTTGGAAGGCCAAGGTGAGAGGATTGACTGAGTCCGTGGGTTCAAGAACAGCCTAGGCAACTTGGCAAGACATTTTCCGCCCCCCCCCCCCAAGAAATTAGCCAGGCGTGGTAGTACATGCCTGTAGTTCTGGGTACTTGGAAGGCTGAGGCAGAAGGATCACCTGAGCCCAGCAGGTTGACGCTGGGATGGCCGTGAGCATGCCACTGTACTCCAGCCTGGGTGACAGAGTGAGACTCTGACTCAAAATAAAAAAATAAAAATAAAATAAATCCCTCAGTGCTTTGCACGATAACTTGCACATAGCAAGTGTTCAATAAATAGTTGCCGTGTTAAGATCAAAGCAAGAGAAGAGCCAAAAATGAAGGTGAGATCCCCTATAGGATGAGTGGGTTTTGTGACTTCTGTGGGTTTTTTTTTCTTTAAATCTTGCCCCTTTATCCAGGAGCCTACATTGGCAGTAGTGAGAAACTGCCAGGAGAGGGCTGTGGGGGAGGTACACCTCATTAACAAGAGTACCTGTATAATGAACATTTGTATACCTAACCTTGAATTGTACCCCACATCTTTAAAAAAAATTAATAAAAAAGAGCTGAAGAACTATTTGGTGAGGGACCCATTGGTAGGAGAGGAACTTCTCCCTTCCTTTCTCCCAGTTGGACTTATGAGACACTTAAAGCTTCTCTATCAGAGATGACCAGCTGGGCAACAACAATGTGCCTTTTTATCCCAGAAGGCACTGGTCAAAGGAAGAGGATGGTTGGATGTTTATGCTTGAAATGTTGAGGCCACTAGAGGGTTCTCAGAAGACATCTCCAGCAAGTACATTAATCTGTTAAAGGAATTTAGGGAGGGGGAAAGATGCAACTATGGGAGGGGGGGAATTAGGCTATTATCATCTTTTTTACTTTCTTATGAAAGTACTTTCTAATTACCTAAGATTTTTCAGGGAGTAGGAGAGAGAGTTAACTAGATTTATTTTGGCATCTGTATCTACTAGGAATGGATGGACACATTCTGTGTATCAATATGGCAGCAAGGACAATACAGTGCAAATCAGACAATAAAATTATCACAGATATAGAAATCACCACCATTATAGAAGATGCTTCCTGTCAGTGTTGGTGTAGGCGCAATTATGTTTAGCTCCGTTTTGCTCATTATAAATGTCATTTTTAGGTGTGCAGCAGATCATAATACACTTGTAGTTGAATAGCAGTTCTAACAGTAACAGACTGACATTGCCCAAGTTAATTGCTACAGTAGGAAAAGAATTAAGAGAGTCTGTTTTATACCTGCACACGTATGTTTATCGCAGCGTTGTTCACAATAGCAAGAACCTGGAAACAACCATGCTGCCCATCAAAAGAGGACTGGATTAAAAAAATGTGGTACATATACGCGATGGAATACTACGCAGCCATAAAAAAGAACAAAATCATGAATTTCGCAGCAACCTGGATGGAACTAGAGTCTATAATACTGAGTGACCTCTCATAGAAACAAAGATCAGAATATCACATGTTCTCACTCATATAATGGACCTTGAACATCCAATGTAATAATATAAGAAAATGACTGACGGTGCTAGGAAACGATGGGGGGGAGGGAGATGGGATTAACAGTAGCAAATATCTGTCTGGGGCTGGGAAAACACCTCTTATCAACAGGGTGTCTGAATGAAACGTAATTGTACACCTAACCCTTAACTGTACCCCACAAAACTATAATAAAAATACTGATTAATTATTAAAAAAAAAAAAAAAAGAGAGTCTGTTTTATTAAAATTAGTGCAATTGTTTAAATTGCCTTGCATGTTAGCTTTATAAGGAGAGAGGAAGAAGCAAGAAACAAATATTTATATGACACTGGCTGCATTCTATAGGTACTTTAGCACTATTAAAAAATATACTATTCCTTTCGTGTTCTGGAATATTCATATTTTACTAGCTATATTTGTACCCAGTTTCTTCCACCTGTTTATAATAACTGTGCCCTTAAAAACATAAATTCAGTGCCACCAGGTGCTTGATGGAGATCCTTCCAGTTGAGGTGATCTTTTATCAGTGGCAAACAAATTCTGTGCTTTTCATGGATGATAGCACAAAGAAAATTCAAAATAGGAGACATATCATCAACTGCATACTAGTGTACGTAAATGCAGTACTTAAGTTTCAAAGCATTTTTTTAAAAAACAGCCAGTGTGGTCAACTGATTGAAGGAGTCTTTAGAGCAGACAATGGCTGAGTGACCCTGCCAGCTTCCACAGTGCAATGAGCAGCTCCTCTGCATCCCTCCATCAGGCTGATGAAATAGTCTGAAGCTGGGCCCCTCCCTGTGGTAGATGAAAATCTTTCCATCTTTCAGCCCCCACATGTGGTATGTGTTTTTCCATTTCTTTTAAGAGTCAGGGTCTCACTCTGTCACCCAGGCTAGAGTGCACACTCATGGCTCACTGCAGCCTCCAACTCCTGGCTCGAGGGATCCTCCCACATCAGCCTACCGAGTAGTTAAAATTGTATGTGTGCACCCATGCACAGGGCTCTCCCAAAGATGTTTGGATGATACCATTGTCTGATTTCATTTGCGAATCTTGAAGCATTTTCCTTCTCCCATTTTCCACTTATCAAGTAGAAAAGCAATACTAAAATTAAATCAGAAAACTTGGACAAATAGCAACATTTATAAGAATTATATAAGAAAAAGGAAACACTCTCAAGTTTAGATCTTATTTATTGGTTTATTTTGAACCTCTTAACAAAAATATGCATACAAAGGTAAAAATTCTGCTAGCATGATATAGTTATAACCCCATCATTTTAATGATACTATCTTAATTAGAACTGTTTAAAAGCACACAGCATAGTAATGTACTGTCACGAAATTAAATAAATTATGGAATAAATTGATCATTACTATTCAATCTAAAAACCCAGTATCAAATTTACTATGGTGGAAAATATTTCACTGCTACCCCATAACCCAGCTAGTGCTGGATCAGAAATGGATGGATTCCTAAGGCAAATACAGACCTTCTAGAAGTAAAATTACTAGTAAAGAGGAGGAGAGAAGTAATGTCATAATCTGAAAGTGTCATTTGTTAAAAATGCAGAAGATGTGGTCTACAAAAAAATTACTGTCATGTTTCTACGGCCATGAAAATCTATTTCTAGGTATTTACCTAAAAGAATGAAAACATACCCACAAAAAGAATTTTGCAAAAAAGTCATAACTTATAAAACACCAAATCTGTAAACAACAGGAGTGTTCATCAACAGGAGACTAGATAAAGTATGGTATATTCATACAACTTAATGCTACCTAGCAATATAAACAAATTACTAATACAACATGTGTGAATCTCACAGACATTATGCCATGGCAGAGAAGCCACACACTAAAGAATACATATGCTTGATTTATATGAAGTCAAACAATAGGCAAAAGTAATCTATAGTTACAGAAATGACCACAGTCTTTGTCCTTGAACAGGGTATTGTCTAGAAAGTGGCAGAAGAAAACTTTCTGAAATGACATAAATGTTATGATTCTTGTTTTTGACTGGAGGTTACATGTCCGTCAAAAATCACTAAAGTAGTCACTTAAAAATCAGTATGTTTTACTGTATATAAATTATATCAATAAAAAAGGGAGGATTGTAGCACAGATGTGAGAACCGTGTCTATATCTGTGTGAGAGCCTGTAAGGTACTGCTTTAATTTCATAAAACACAACAAACATAGAATAGTTTCAAAACAAATCATGATTTTTCCTGAAACTTCCTTTCCTGTGTCATTACTTGTTGAAGTTTCACAGCCTTGGGGGAAATTCAGTCAACAATTAACCAGACAATAAAAGCAAATATGTTCGCAAAAATAATGTCCTTTTAAAATACATCATTTTCTACATGGCTTAATTTAATCTCCTAGCAGAGGACTGCAGACACATGCCTTTAGTGGTGTGCTCAGCAATTGTAAATGATATATGGTACAATAAGATAAAAATAAAGCAACTCAGATAAATAAACAGCACACTTTTTAAAAATTGCACTAAGAAAATGAGAATCTGGATGCTTGCATATCTGTTCAATTCTTAAATGGTCAACGTGTGTGTGTGTGTATATAAATGGCCAACTTTAAAGATACCTGAGAACTTGAGAAAAATCTCCAAAAGTTTGCTTTAAAAATACAGATTGTATTCAAAAACTAGGATAAGAATTATGTGACAAAGAAGTGAAATTATGAAGAGTTTGTGAATTTTAAAAAATAATCTTTGCTAATAAGTACTCTAACAGCTTCCTTGTTGTCCAAAGTAGATGGAATTTAAGATGACACTTATGTATGCCATATTTTGACAGTTTGACAATATCAGTTATCATAAGAATCTCTTTTGTTTAATTCACCAAAGGCTTAGAGAAAATTTCTAGGACTCACTATGTGAACACTTACTCATTGCCTTAAGCATAGGTAATTTACCAAGATCAGATGTGTTTGTTTAAAAGAAAATTTTGGCAGGCATGGAGGATGGCTAAGGGATGAAAGTGACTCCAGATAATCTGGGTGGAAGTGATTCCATCAGCTGGCAGGTCTTCAAAGCTGAGCTGAGGCTTCCTAAGATGAGAAAGAGATTCAGTCCATGGACAGAGCTTCAGCCCATGCCTAAGATTTCCAGCCTGCTCCTCCTGCTGACCACTCCCAGGAATTTTATGCTGCCTGGCCAGTCCCCACAATCATGTAAGCCAATTTTCTGCAAAAATCTCTTTATATGTATCTCCTCCTGGTTCTGTTTCACACACTTTGTGCAGGACTGTCCTGCTCATGGCATAATATCAGTATCCCTAGCTGCTGAGAGCAATAAACAATGACAGCACCCCACCATTCCCAGCACATGCTTTTCCTAATGAGCCAGGTGGACAGTGCTGAAATGGAATAATGAATGAATCACTGGTAGAGGTGAGAAAGAGACTAGAAGCAAGATAGTTAGATCCTCCAGGGATCTAACGCATGATAATAAGAATAAGAACTGAAAGGATAAAAAAGAAATTTGTCAGACATTTTAAAGACACAATTAGCAGATCTTACTAACAAAATGGATGCAGGATTTGTGGGAGAGTGAACTGAAGATGCCAAGGTGCCTATCATGGTGATGAGGTATAAAGGAAGACTGGGTCAAGGGAGGAGAGCCCACTCCCTGTGGGATTTGCTGAGTGTGACTACTGGTTAGACATACAGGCCAATGCCCAATTCAAAATGTAGGTCTGGCATGCAGAGGTGACTGAGATTAGACAGCTAGCCTTGTGGGTCTTCAGCAAATGGGTGTGGCAAATATGATGTGAAACACAGTCCAGTGTCCTCTGCCTTAATCAGAAAATTCTGGGCACTTCTCCCAGAGCCCTTCTACTATTGAGACCAGGCCGAGGCTTAGAGACACAAGAGAAGACAGGAGTAAAGAACACCAAGGGGAAAGGAAAGCAGTGATAGGTGGAAGGACAGAGAGCATGAGAACTGAAAAGAGCTTCCCAGGAGGAAGAGAAAATGAGAGAGAAGGTGCAAGTGTTTTGTTTTCCTCTTCATACCCACTCCTGCAGAGCTGAACCTTCAGATTAGAGTTAGGCAGTTGGCAGAGATACACAGAGTGCTTGAGGAGGAAACTCGGGTGCATCTAGAAAAGACTGGAAGCTTCAAAGAGGCTTTATGATCATCATAACACTATATACTATGGAGTTGATATGGGCATGTAACATAAGGCCCACGAGGGCAGAGGCCTCGTGTGTTTTGCTCACTGTGGAATCCCTCATACCTAGAACAGTGCCTGGCATCTATTAGGCACTCAGTAAATACATGTTGAATAAATAATTTAATGGCAGGCACCAAGGACACAAGAGTAAGAAAGGACGAGGAAGGCACCTGAACTGATGGGGCTAAGTGCTCCTCACTCCCAGTGAGTTCCCCACGGGCTCTATGTGGCATAGACGGAAACCCAAAGCTCTCATGTGTCCCAGTGGGAATGTCTATGCTGCACAGAGCCCATGGGGAACTCACTGGGAGTGGGGACCACTATCTCTGCCTTGGGGGCCTCCACAAAGCAGACTGCTTAAACTAATGATGGCAAAGGTGTCACAAACCAGGCCGCAGAAGAGCAGGAATAGAGACCTCCCCAGAGTGGGAGTTAATGCATCATGGGTCACTCCCTAAACTTAAACTGTGCTAAGAAAAGAGGCCATGAGTTACAGATGCCATAAATATTTAACAAGGACAGAGTTGGTGTCCCGAAATCACAGAGACAGGTTCACGTCATCTAAGGTCGGCAGAGGCCAAGAGGGGAAGGTGGCAGGCTTAGCCCTGCCCATTTCCATCAACATGGGGGTGCTTAAGCTTCCGCTGGCCTCTACCTGCCATCTTGGAAACAGAGTCCATAGAACGGGAAAGAAACTTTTGGACCAAAAGAGACTGATATAATTGGCATCAGTCACATCT
Organism: Carlito syrichta; assembly: GCF_000164805.1. Lineage (NCBI taxonomy): Eukaryota > Metazoa > Chordata > Mammalia > Primates > Tarsiidae > Carlito > Carlito syrichta. The sequence continues at coordinate 484,096 of NW_007057683.1, read as the reverse complement.
ACCATTTTCTGCTATTAGCAGGAACAAGGATTCAAAGCAAAATGACATATAATTATTGAAAGTAAAGTTTTATCTTGTACAAACAATTTTTACCCAAATTCATATGAAGTGAAAAACCATCAGGCTAGATGGAGCCCACTCAAGGGAAGAGCTAGACAAGCAAAACATCAAAAGATAAGAGGCCAGGGGTGGAAGAGAAAATGAGAAAGAGAATTCAAAAAGGTAAGATGGAGATCAGGATAGAGCAATGTGGTAGAAACCACTGAAGAAGAAAAAAATCAGAAAGGGCTATGTACAACAAGCAAGAACTAGCTTTAAGTTTAACCATTTGGTTGTTAGGTACTTTGGAGAAATTCAAGTTTTGGTTCACACTACCCACAGGAGTGAATTCAAACATCTGAATGAGCTATTCACAAACGTCCATCATCTAGAGCCCGCCTACTTTCCCAGACTTTCCAAACTCTGCACTGCACATAAAAACACACATTGTGAATCCGTAGGCCCAACTTTCCATCCTAGGACTGTCACTAGCTGAGGGATCTTGGACAAGTTATCCTGGTTTCTCTTTTTTGGTCTGTTAAATTAAAACATAAAACAGTACGATTCCTAAGTGTGATTCTTAGCCTTAAGCGAGCTAAGCTAGAGAGCCTGCATTTTTGCTACTCTTTCCAACCAGGAGCGATGTCCTTATCCAGTCATCGAGACTCTTTTCATTTTGCCCTGCGAGTCTCCCTGGCCTGTCGCCCACATTTATTTTCCCAAACTGTCTAAAATCATTAGAAATTTCCTCCTGCATAGGCACACCTATTCTTGTCTTCCCAAGTAGATTATAAGCTACTTCATTACTGGTATCATTATTTGTAACTTTTTGTAAACTTCGCAATGCCAGACATAATGCCTTACATACAGAAGGCATCCAACAAATCCTTGTTCTTTCATTACTAATTACATACTACAAGCATTTTCAATTTTTCTCTTTGTGTCATTCCATGATAGGCTTATGGATGTGAAAGCAGTTCTCCAAACTGAACAGACTTACTAAATTAGCAGAAAGAAAGCATCACTCAGCCTTTAAGCAGGAGTGGTGAAGATGAACTTCCTGTCAAATCTCGTTGGAAAAGAAGTGGTAATAATCCCTGTGAGTTTCATGCTGTGAGAACATGTTTCTCTCGTGATTACTCTGCCATCTCCCTGGAACATTCAACTCTGCTCCATTCGTACACATAGAAATACACTTTATTCACCCATTTAAATATTAGTCTAGGGCTGGGCACAATGGCTCACACCTGTAATCTCAGCACTTTGGGAGGTCAAGACAGGAGGTTCACTTGAGGCCAGGAGTTCAAGACCAGCCTGGGCAACACAGCAAGACCCCAGCTCTTCAAGAAATAAAAAATTCATCAGGCATGATGGTATAAGCTCCTGAGGCTGTGGTGGGAGGATCGCTTGAACCTAGTAGTTCAAAGCTGCAGTGAACTATGACTGTGCCACTGCACTCCAGCCTTGGCAAGAGAGCAAGACTATCTCTGAAAAAGAATTAAACAAACAAATATTAGTCTGTGTCGGGAGCCACAACTCCTAACAGAAGACAAAGTAAGGGTTACCTGAAAATGGGAAAAACGCTGGCTGGGAGCAAGGCCCCAGCTAAAGCCGTGGCCGTGCCAGAGGCAAAGCCCCATGAATCCTGTTGATGGGCCCCTTTGATCTTTAGGAGTGTGTGCATAAGACAGAAAGTACCCCTTTCTGGTGACAAACAAAGCATTAACTAATAATAGGCGAGGATGATGTATTAGTAAAACTAAGGCTTGAGACATGAGAAAGGAACAACAGCAAAAGCGCAGCCATTAGAGACGCTAGAGAAGGTTTTGTTACCTCTGTTTCTATGAAAAGTAAAAGTGTATAAGGAAAATAAAAAACTTTCCCATTCTTTATTTTTAATGGCTAACAGACTGTATATTAAATTAACACCTTAGACGGGTAAGAGGGAGGAGGAAGTTTGTGAGAACTGAGACAAGTCGATCCTGAGGGCAGCTGCTTTTAAACATAATTTAAGAAAGTATAGACATAGTAGATATAAATTTGTAAGGTTAAAACGATTTAGTAGTATAAGTATAATAATATAAAATAGAATAGTTATATAGATAAAAATAGGATAATGGTTAAAAATAATTAGATAAAATATAATTAAATAGGAAATAAGTATAGAATATGAGTAGTCAAATATAATTCATATAAAGGTTGTTAAGTATTATTAGATTATGATTCATATAAGCAAAATAAGAATAAAGATAGATGCATAATAGGAAAGTTTATAAGAAATAATTAAGAAATAATAAAATTAGTTATAAATGTAAACGCAATATATTGCTGCTAAGATACATGTAAGAATTTAGTTAGAAATATGTTATAAAAGGGGTGAGGGTTAAAAGGTTACAGTTAACAATTTTTAGCAGAAGTTGTTTTCGTTCCTGTCTACTGATTTAACATAATGGGAATAAAAAGGGACAGGGAGGAACAAATAGATCATTGTAAAACGTTTGATTGTAAAAGAAAACGTAATGCAAGCATTTATGGGCACATATGTGAGGGGGTTGAAGGGTTGAAAATGTCCTATATAAGCATGTGAAAATTGAATAAACTTTGGAAGAGTCCCACACTCAACCCAGAAAGTTGACTTGTGTCTTCTTTTTCGCCGTTCTTGATTCTCTCGCCTCGGGCCCTAACCCTCGTATTGGAGCTGGTCTCCAGTAAGTCTGAAGTACTGTGTCTACAAAATTTCAATAATTCGAATGTAATCGAAGTTTTCCATTGATTCTCCAGTTTTTCCAGGCTAAATTTTTTTTTTTTAGTTGGAGTCTCACTCTTGTCGCCCAGGCTGGAGTGCAGTGGCACACTCACGGTCACTGCAGCCTCTACTTGTTGGGCTTACGTGGTCCTTCCACCTCAGTCTTCCAAGTAGCTGGAACTACAGACACACACCACCACTCCTGGCTAGTTTTTTTTTTGTTGTTGTTGTTTTATGATGTATTGTAGAAACAAGGTCTCACCCAGTGGCCCAGGCTGGTCTTGAAACCCCAGGCTCAGGCAATCCTCTCACCTCAGCCTCCCAAAGTGCTGGGATTACAGGCTAAGCCATCACGCCTGGTCCAGGCAAAACATTTTTAATGCTCATCCTTGTATTTGTTGAGAGGGCCTAAGCAGTACACTCTTTAGAGATATCTGTAACTGGTTTTTCTAAAGTCATTACCTAAAGGGTACTGTGTTCAACACATTGTGTACAGCGAATGCCAAAACACTGGTCATGATTTTGACTATTATAATGCCACAACACCCTCTATATTACAAAACCCTTTTAATTATAACACATTCAAGTAAAAACTTTACCTCATTTTACACTGATTGATTCTTATCATTCTCAACTCTGTGCTCTCCGTACAATCACTTATTTTACGTTGTAAGAATTAGAAATCTGCTAGGCACCGTGGCTCGCACCTGTCATACCAGCACTGGGAGGCGGAGGCGGAGGCAAGAGGATTGCTTGAGCCCACAGGTTCAAAACCAGCCTAGGCAACTTGGTGAGACCTTGTCTCAAAAAGAAGAGGTGAGGCAAGGCGAGGCGAGGCAAAATTAGAAAGCTTAACGTCCTTCAACAGGATTCACAGTGGGTCATCCGCGGTACACAAGAGTGAACATTATTAGTAAAGACATCTCTGTCCTTCTGAAGTATGTATTAGTACTTCTCTTTGCTAGCCTTTTATGAAAATTGCCAAAATTAAAAATAAGCTGAAATGTGAAAGGGAATAGCCTACTCCCTCATGAAAAGGAGACTTTAATGTTTCTTACCAATTGTCTGCTTACCCACTAATTGCAAAATGTCAGTAATTCACAATGGATCTCCTTATTGGTGCTGGGAATTCATAAAGTTCTACTGAACCTACTAATTTCTCTTTCCTTTGGCAATCATTTATCATCGGGTTGCATAACTGCATTATTGATATTAACTGCTCTGGGCGAACATTCCACTATATTTGAAATGAAACAATCATAATACTGCTTAAGAAAAAAAGACTCATAAAATTTTACACCTATAATTTTTCTGCCAGCAGTGGTGTAGACATAAGTTTTAAAAAATAATAATTGGTCCCAGTGAGTATAATGGCAATTAACTGCATGCTGTCTTCTGATGAAAAGCAATCATATTTCCTTCTTGGTTCTTTCATAAAGTTGCATTTTTTCCTTTTAGTTAACATTTGAGTTATCTTAAAATGAAAAAATTATCAGTATACTTAAAATAGGGCAAGAGGAGAAGGTATTTTAGGACCACTTAAAGCAGGAAAATAAGCTTTGCTTTAAAGGAAAGCACTTCTCTATAATCCGTAAAAGACTGAATGCTCATGAGGGCACTGAGGCTGGCTCATAGCAGGTGCTCAATAAATATGTATAAACTGCATGACTGACATATACAGATTTAATGCTGGTGACCACCTGGACAGGTTAGCACTGGATTAACAAGTTGCATTAATAAACTATTCTCCTAACAATAGCAATGCTCATTTTACATAATGGATACCATCTTACACTTTCGTGCCACTTTTTAAGTTACACAGTATATCAAACACGTTAATTTATTTAACCTTAAAATCTTCTGAGGTAGGTAATATCCCCTCTCCCAATTTACAGATGGAGTATACAACCTCTAAAACTTCAGAACCTCTTCCTTGACCTCTAGAACCTCAGCCCCCTCCCCTAATAAAAGCGCTGACTTTATTTTACATGACCATGGACTGAGAGTTAGATCTCTAAAATGGCTCTCTAAATACATAAGGAAATACTGATGGGTGAAATAATATGGCATCTGAGATTTGCTTCAAACTAATTGGAGAGGGAAGGAAGTGGGAAGTGGGTAGGGATAGAGGTGATTCAGGATTAGAACCAGGTAGCTATTTGTTGAAGCAGGGAGTGGGTACAGTAAGCACTCTTTTCTTCAATAAACGTCTGAAATTTCCCACAATAAAGAATTTTTTAAAGTTGAGAAGAATAAATGAATGAATGAATGAATGAATAAATAAAATGGCCCTCCTCAAGATGTTTTGCTCAAGATAAGAGGATTTCAGTTGTTAGATTGTAAACTACCCACCCACCCCCCACATCAACCACACAAATCTAATAGTAAATGACTCTTTATATACAACTGGAAATTGGCTAAGTAGCTTTGCAGTGCAGAATTTAATAGAAGGCCCCAAATTTCTAAAATATTTCTAACATACAGAAATAGTTAAATCGCTCGCATTTTAGTCTAATCAGGAATATTATATTTGGAATGCAGCATGACTTACACACATTGTTGCCTAGCTATTACAAAGTCAGGAGGTAAAATACTAAGCAAAGTGAGCTCTAACTCCCCTGTGCACAAAAGTTAACTATGAAAGCTATATCACCAAGTTATATGCTCCTAAATATAAACCTATTACTTTAATAGTCATCATGGATTGTTCTGTAAAACTATAACTAGACTCAGCATGTAAGGCAATGGAGATGAAAGAGTTTTCTCTCAAAAGAAAACTGTTTTGAATCTTTAACTTCTGGATTCCAAGTACCTTAAGACAAACCCACGAAACATTAGTTCTCTCCTTCTTTTTAGAAAGGAGTTCACTGAAGATGCCTTTACTCAAGAATCGCAACTGCCTCTTGGAAACCAATGTCCTATGTAATTTTCCCAGCTGAAGTACAGCAGGTTCTTAGGATGCTGGGAAAGAATTCCATGGCCAAGTGCCCTGACCAAGAATGGGCTTTATGATCCTATTGTCTTGGGCCTAGCCCCCAGGATGGAAGGAAAAACATTTACTGGGTTGAAGAGCCCCTTACAGGGAAGCCCGCTGGGTGGAGGCCTGGAGCATGAGAACACCAGAGGTCATGAATCATGACTGCAACAAAGACACAGAAGGAGGAGAATGAGAGGCAGAAACAAGAGCCTCACCAGTACCTCCACGTGCACTTCTTTTTTTTATCTTTTTTTTTTGAGTTGGAGTCGCCCAAGCTGGAGTGCAGTGGCACGCTCATGGCCACCCCAGCGACAACCCGCTGGGCTCAGGTGATCCCTCCGCCTCAGCCTTCCAAGTAGCCAGAACTACAGGTGTGCGCTACCGCGTCTGGCTAATTTTGTTTTTGATTTACTGTAGAGATGAGGTCTCGCCAAGTTGCCCAGACTGTTCTGGAACCCATGGGGCTCAGGCAATTGCCTCACCTCGGCCTCCCAAAGTGCTGGGATTACAAACTTGTGCCACTGCACCCGGCCAGTATGCATTTTTCAAGCAATGTTCAAAAATACGCTTAAATATCAAAACAATCTAAAGGTTCCTGACAAAAAAAATGAAAGACATGTTCTAATTTGAAGCATGGCAACATTAGTAATACCACAAACGGCAATGAAAGCAATTACACAGACAAATAAGAAAAATTTTAAAGGCAAATATCATTTCCATCTCTGAATTAACTCACAAAACTTTCATTCATATGCAAATAGTGCAACACCAAAAGGTGCAATCAGATTGCTAAAGAAACTAAATATAAGCATTCGCTGCTAATTATACAAAGAATAGAATTTAAATTTAAAGAATTGCTGAGAGAACTTAAGTGAACTTTTTATACTTCTGGTTTGGCAATATACAATAAATGACAAATTAATTCTTTGGAAATTTAGATATATTGAATTATTTAAATTTTATTTATAAGATACAGAAATGGATGGAAATATGTAATTCGATGATACTGAAATATTGCATACAAGCAATTATTTTAACTTTAGATGAATTTTTCTTAAAACAAGCATAAACAATATCAGACAGCCCATTAGAGTGCATCATGAAGAGACTGAAAGATTTGCACTTACGTGAGACAGCAGAGCCAGCTCATGGTGGTGACACGTGACAGTGTTCCGGTTAGCTTCCATAAAATACCTCTGTGTGCGCCTCCGTTCCCGTTCCAGTTTCTTCTCTAAGGCCAGCTGGGATGTAGATAAGTTGTCCAAATATTTCATCATGATATCTGAAATCATTGAACTAACTTCTACAATATCTGGACGGGCTTCCGCATCAGGAGTGAGGCACCTAAGTGAAGATGAGCTAATTAAAACACTCTGGTCAACATCAGAACACCAGAGATCATGTGACCATAAAGTGTAGAAATCAAGATTAAACTCCACTGTGGGTCACCATGGTGTTTTCGTCCAAGAGGATGTGGGATAAGGTCAACATCAAGCATAACTTTGAGCGCAGGACTTCTCAAAAGACATTTTTAGAAAACTGGGGAAGGAACCGAAGGCAGCACTGTTCTCTGTGTCCTTGGCCTGGGATGCAAAGGTTACAGGCTGAGCCTGCAGCTGTTCCTTGGGTCTCAGGACGGGCAGATGGCCTCATCTCCTCCTGTGTGGGCTGGATGCTTTCTGAAATCACTGCCTGATCAACTGGTCAGTGAAACAAAGAGTGAGCCAAATAATATAGGTCTTGATGATCACCCTTGATGTACCACAAAAAGGGAAGCTTTCTGGGAGTCACAATGCTTGGCCTTTTCCAGCTGAACACCAGCAATATTAACACCACTTAATTAGTCTTACACAACACAAAGTCCTAAATATAAGATACAGTCTAGCTACTTACAGGTTTAAGATGCTTGTAGTGTCAAAAATAAAATTAGATCATGTTTTAAAATTGTAGAAGTTTATTGTGCATAAAAAATAACAGTTCCCAAATCCTGAGACTTTGAACTGAACTGAAAATGAGGCCCAGGCTGGACGTGGTAGCTTATGCCTGTAATCTCAGCACTTTGGAAGGCTGAGGTGAGAGGATTGCCTGAGTCCTGAGGTTCGAGACCAGCCCGGGCAACTTGACAAGCCCTCATCTGTACAATAAATCAAGACAAATTAGCTGTTCATAGTGGCTCACGCCTATAGTTCTAGCCACTTGGAAGGCTGAGGAGGAAGGATTACCTGAGCAGGCTGAGGCTGTGGTGGCTGTGAGCGTGCCACTGCACTCCAGCCTAGATGTCAGAGTGAGACTCCAACTCAAAAAAGAAAAGACCAGCTTGCTGTACAGCAGTTATAGCAGAGCTTATAAAGCATAAAGGAGGGGGTATTTTGACCTTTTTGTGATTGGCTGTTACACATTATCATTCTCTGGTATTGGACAAGTTACTTAGCTTCTAAGTCTCAGACAGCTCATCTGTAAAACGGGATAATCACCGCATCTACCATCAAACTGGTACGGTGATTAAATGAGGTCATCTCTGTGAAGTGCTGGCACACTGTAAAAGCTCAGTAAATTGAAAAGAAAATCCACACTTGTGTTTTTCCTCCACTCCCTCCCACACTGAACAAACACCAAGTCCCGTGGCTTCTACCTTGTAAATATTTCTTGAATCCGTATGCTTTCCCTCTAATCCCATGGCTATTGGTATACTATATCATTGCTAGCCTGGACTACTGAAAGAGTCTCCTAAATGACATGCTCACTTCTTGTCCACCTCTGATCCCTACTGCAAGCTACTGCCAAAATGCATAATATCCACCAATCTGACGACATGTCTCTTCTGCTCAAAATTCCCCAATAGCTTCTCACGGCTCAGCAGAACAGAATTTTCAGGATGCCATGCCAGGTTCCTCTTGGACTGGGTTCATCGCCTTTCGCCTCTCCTTCTCCTCCCCCAGCAACATACCAAGAGCTTCAACTGCACCTCCCCAAACAGCACCTGGCTCCTCTGACTCCGCATTTCTTTGTTCATTTTATTCCATCCACTCGAATTGTTTACATTTTTGCTAATGATATCGGCCCATTCCCAGTCACCATCCCATATACACTTGTCGAAATCTCACTCTTTTCCCAGTCTTCATGAGGAAGACTTTTTGGACTGTCCTCCGACTTCCTGTCTCCCTTTCGTATGTTCTGTGTAGCGCCTGCATTTAAGTACTTAAAACTAGTGTAATTATTGCATTGTTGTGGTCTGTTTCACCACAAGACTGGAAACTTCTTGAGTGAGGGGACAGGTATCCCTTTACGATGAGTTCCCCAGCCTGTAAAATGAAATCTGGGTCCTGATAGTTCCTCAGCAAATGAATGGATTGAATCAATGAATAAATGAACAAACTCAGCCCAACATCTAAAGAATGCACCTACTATAGCTCAAAATATTTGACCATAGACTTTTGCACTTCAGAAACATTTCCCACCAGAAGTTCCAGTCTAGGCTCATTGCTCTGAAATAACTGCCTGCTTACATCCCTGCTTACGTTCAGAGAAATTCCTAAGAGAGACAGAATCAGTCATAACAAATGCTGGAGATTACCAATGATTCTCTAACCAAATAAGTATGAATCCTGTTCTAGAAAAAGCTGTGGTTGTTTCTCTCACCCCATTAACTTTGTCCCCACTCATCTCTGAGAGACCAGATGGAAAAAATTAGAGGGATACTTTGTCCCAATGTTTTCATTTCATGTTTTAAGAAACAGAAGTAAAGGTAGGGTGAAAAATGTAAAAATCCATTTGTCTTTAGAGCCAGCAGAAAGCATTAGCTTTGTGAGTCGTCATCACTGCTTCCAAAACAAAGCACCAGACAGCTTATGCAACCAGTCACAGAGAGAGAAAAATAAGGCAACTGGAATATTTTGTGCATAAAAGGAAATGTTCTTCTTTTTTAAAACATAAACAGACAATACTCTCTTAACAGGGTGCTGGAAGGTAAAAATAGTCATGCTGGTACTAGGCAGAACAACAAATACGGTTATTTTCTGCCCCAGACTCTTGGGGTTGCTAAATTATTCTCGTAATTTAAAGGCCTGCTAGGAAAGAAAAGTTTCAGCAGCAAACGTGCTTATACACTACAGGAGCGAACAGGAGGGAGGGAAGATGCTGCCCATTAGAAATGCAAACTGTGTGTGCTCTACTTGACAAGGATGGAGGAAGCAAAAATGAGGCGACCCTAACCTAGAAGAAAGATGACATATGTAGTGAGCAACTACACAGTTTAAGAATGATTATAGCGAATTTTCCCACTCTTGGTGTTTCAAAGGCTCTATGGAATTATGAGTGACTGGCTCTGAGTCTGATATGCTGCTGAGTCATAACCAATCACTCAGAACACTTTGCCTTCATGTGTCTCTTGTATCATGTCCTTAATGAAAATAGGAAATGAAGAACACAGGAAATTTGAATTTGTTCCCTAATACTTTTGGAACTTTATTTTTTGATACTAAAATCAGACGAAATATGCAACTATACGGAACTCACGGTTGATTTTGGTTTTATGTCAAATGTTCTTTTTTTTTTTTCTTTTTTGAGTCAGAGTCTCACTGTTTCTCAGACTGGTGTGCAAAGGCACGCTCACGACCACTGCAGGATTCACCTGCTGGGCTCAGGAGATCCTTCTGCCTCAGCCTTCCAAGCAGCTGGAACTGCGGCATGCGCCACCATGCCCAGCTAATTTGTTGATTTATTGTAGAGGTGAGGCCTCGCCAAGTTGCCCAGGCTAGTCTCGAACCCCTGGGCCCAGACAATCCTATTGCTTCTGCCTCCCAAAATGCTGGGATTACAGGCATGAGCCATTGCACCTGGTTATGTCAAATTGTCTATAGATGAAATTTTATCTGGCTATGAACCCAGACAATGAGGAGTCTTGAATAGCTTTAAAAAAATAAATTTATTACAGAAAGCACCCTGTGATCTTAATTTATAGTCAGTTATAGATTTTAATTTTCAGTTGTGATTATGGTGTCTCAGTATTTTGAAATAAAAGCAACCTCAAAAACATTTTATCTAAAGTTCCCTAATAAGTGATCATTCTGGTGACAGTGAACTTGTGACCTTCCAAGCAGCCTTCTCAACTGTGGACACCTCTAACTCTAACATAGACTTATCAAGAGTGAGCTAACTTTAGCCTCCTCAGGACTTCCACCTTGGTCTTGGCTCCATTTTCTCAAGCTCCTCCCAATAAATCCAATTCTTTTCATATTTCCAATGTCACTCCATCTTTTGAATCCTCTTATGGTTGTGCCTCCAAATGTGCAGGCTCAATTTCCAACCCATAGTGGAAACAATCCCACTTCTCTGCACTACTCAATCCAAGCCACTGTCATTCCTCACTGGACAAGTGGAACTGCTTCTCCCTCCCACATTCCCTCCCTCCCAGTATGTTCCCCATGGAACAGCCAGCAAGATCTTTGCTGAAGAGGAGATTTTCACTACATCCCAGCCTGCCAATAACCCTTTGGTCCTCTCCTCATTGGTCGAGATAAAAATTCAGACCACTCAGCAAGGCCTTCAGGGCCTAGTTGACCTGGCCTCTGTACCTCCCCTGCCCCTCCCTTAGTTAATAGGCTGTCCCTCAAATTAACAAGCTCTCTCCCTCAGCAAGGCCTTCACAGATGCTGGTCTGTGAAAGTCTTTCTCTACTCTGTTTACTATTTGAGAATTATTTCTTGCTAGGGGCTTGGATCACATCTCCTTTCTTCAGAGAAACGTTTCCCAAATCTCCAGACTAGGCTAGGTCCTTCTGTAATCTCTCATTGTCCCCTAATAATACCTAATTTTATTGAGAACTGACTACATGCTGGGTACTGTGTTGAGCGAGTCAGAAGTATTGTCTTCTTCAAGCTTCAAAACGAGTCCATGAAGCAATTACTACTGCTACCCACATATCACAGGTAAAAAGACAGGGGTTCAGGAAAGTTAAACTGAGTGTTAGAGGAGGGATTAGAATCCAATAGATTCCAGACCTGGTGATGCTCTAAATTTTACACTACAGTGTTGCTCTCTGACTCCCTACTCATCTACTAGCCCCAAGAGGCATAGGTTACCAACAGCCAAGGAATACTTCCAAAGAGACTTACGGTTCTGTTCACGTGGATTTACAAAGTCAGAGCAATGTGTCTGTACCTTTTTCTTTGCACTACCCCTCCCTTGCCCTTTGTGGCACTTAAATACTTATGAAAAGGAGAAATTACATGAGCAAATATGGTACTTTTCTTGACACCTCTACTGGAGACTTTGCCAATTTTAAAGGTACTTTTCAAAAAGCAAATAACAGAATAGAACAAATCGTAGAGATGAGCAATTTAAATATGTCTATCTGGATTCACTAGCAACAGGGCAAGATCCAATATATGTGAAATTTAGATGATTTAGAGAGGTTTTAGGTCATTTCTCAGAATATTAACAATGATAATTGCCAAAATAGCTCGAGTATGTAACATTCGTCAAGCCCTATGCTGTGACTTGCATATGTTACTTGGTGTAATCATTACATCTATGAGATTGGGTGATCATCTCCTTTTACTTAAAAGGTTAGGACACAGAGGTGTAGAAATAAGGGTCAAATCAACAGTTCTGAGTCTGTGGTTTACAGGACTCAGCCCCAGCCAGACCTACCCTCAGAGCCTGAGGCTCCAAAGATTGTAGGTCAGTATTGTGTCAAAGAAGGAAAGGTTCAACTATAATCCAACAAACAGGTGAGGGGTAACTCTTAGTCCAAACAATGGGCTGAGAGGAGAAACTGAAGGGAAGAGACACTGCTACAATAATACGTCAACTGCGTTCCATCAGAGGTAGGGCTAAGTGCTTGGACAGATACCAAACCAAATTTTAAGAGACTCCAGAAGAGGGAGGTGAAAAGATTCTATCTGGGGTGATTCCAGGGTTTCTACAGTCAAGAATACTGAGAATTTGGCTCAGCTTGATGGGGTGAAGGAATCATATCGAGCCAACTTAAGCTTCTAAATGGTCCAGAAATAGCAATCAACCAGATCAACAAGAGTCACGTATTCATACAACCTTTATTTGTTAAGGGTCTACTCTGTGCCAGGCACTGCTCTGTGTACTAAACAGCTATAAACTAAGCTGACAAAGTCCCTGCTCTTAAGTTTACATTAACCCTCAACTGTGTCTTTACCTCCAAATTCTCCAAATTCTGCACACCATACGATAGAAGTATTTTCCTAATGCAAATACGTACGTCTTGGTGGGGAAGAAGTGGACAACAAATAAAAGTGTGTATGCACATGTATAATATGTTGGAGTGGTGGTGCTGTGAGCTTTATGAAGCAGGTAAGGGGGTTAGAGTATGCTGAGAGGTGGCAGGATCAACAGGGTGGACCCCTTGAGAAGGGGACATTTCAACAAAGATCAAAAGGGAGTGAAGGCCTGTGCCATCCATCTATCTGAGAAAAGAGAGTTCCAGAGAAAGGGAACCACAAGGACAGAGGTCTAAAAGGAGGGTGCACTCCAGGACTAGCGAGAGCTCCTATGGTCAGAACAGAGGAAGCAGGAGGGAAAATGAGAGGGTGTGTGGGTGAGAGGTCAGCAGGGATGGCCCTATGGGGCCCAAAGGGACTGGCCGAGCCTTGGGAGTACATCCGATCCGCCTGGGCAGGCGAGACCTCATCTCTACAATAAATCAAAAAAATTAGCCGGGCTGTGGTAGCGTGCACCTGTAGTTCCAGCTACTTGGAAGGATCGCCAGAGCCCAGCAGGTCGAGGCTGCGGTGGCCAGGAGCGGCCACTGCACTCCAGTCTGGGCAACAGTGAGATTCCAACACAAAAAAAAAAAAAAAAAAAAAAAACTCCTGCTATGTTGATAGCTGGGGCCTCTGATTCTCTTTGAAAAATGATCATACAATACAACATTACCAATTTAAAAACAGAAATGAAAAAGTGCCTGCAATTTTATCATCTATCACGGTTTTTTTCAGTTTCATGTGGTCTTGTCCTGGCTTTTTCTGTTTCTCTGCATATTTTTATGGGTTTTGTCATAGTTACAAACAGCCTTGCATCTTGTACGTCTTACATCTTGTGTGTTTTACTTAGCTTCACATTGCATGTGTTTTATTACAGGTTGATAAAAAGCCTTCCAAATAATCACTCTAGCAGAGGTATTATCTTTCAAGTGAATGCACAGCTTCTTCCTGGACACTTCAGTGGCTTCCAAACACAATTCCCGATGGTGCACAGATATTTTTCCAAGATTGGATTATTTGGGGACCTTTCCTCTTGGTGCATATTTATCCATAGACAGTGACTTATGATAGCTATGAGGTATTCTTGCTTATCTCTACATGTTTGAAGCTGCAAGACTAATTACCTGCGGATGGTGTCTGTCACTTTTTCAGAGTAGATACCTTCTGGCACTGGTTCATATACCGCCTCCACTATCTACAAAACAAACAGATCAGAATGATGGAAGTCAAGGAGCCCTGGAGATCTTTGACCAGTAACACTGGCTTGGCTGTGACATGAGATTTGCTAATTAAGCAGTATAACTTCAAGCACAAACTCAGTCAGAAATAACAACATCCCCACCAAATAAAAAATTAACACCAATGAAACAGTTTTTGAATGTGAAATTGTATCTTTCAGGCTGAGTTAAAGTTAACCTTAGATTCATAAGCAAATGATGTGTGAGATGATATAAATATGCCGGATTGTGATTAGTCCAAACTGCAATTAAAAATAAGAGACCAAAAGAAGTTTGATATATTTATTTTTATAAGTTTATATGATAAGTGAAAACAATTATAAAGGGAAATATGCCATAGCATGTGACATATATTTAGAAGAAATAAGAAAAGAACCGATCATGCAGTTAATAAAACAATGCTTGCTTTTAATGGACGGGTATATAAAAATCACAGAGGTCTGTTTAAGAAGGAAAAAAATGGCATTTTTAACTACACAAGGTCCTACTGTCTCCTGGCATTGCTTACTTTTGTAGCTAAGGAGAGCATGTTGGTGCTGAAGAAGGGAAGACTCAGAGTCGCCATCTGATAGAGGATGCAGCCTGCCGCCCAGACGTCAGCCTTCTCCCCGTACGGTTCACTCTTCAGGACCTCGGGGCTGAAATAGAGTGAAGATGTTCATACATACCAAGGAAGGGAGAACTAGCACAGAACATCCCATTTTCAATCTGTAATTGGAGATTTGTTTTTAAGTATCGGAAACTGTCATTCACTACTTCAAGTAAATTTGTTAAAAAGTAACTTTGAAATCTCAGATGAATCAAGAAGCAAAATCAAGCAACTCCAATTTAAGCACTAAATGTCAATAAACCATCTAGTGTGTGCCAAGGATGTGTTTATTTCCAGAAACAACAACCCCACTGTGCCAGATGGAATTGTTGGCCTCAGTTCTTCACTCCCTGGAACTTAGTTATTCCTACACTTGCTGTAGCCTCCCGTTGGGCTGTGTTTATTATCCACTCCTGGTTTTGACCATGTTTTCTTGCTTTGACCAGTGGAATGTGGAAGTCACAGTGTGCCAGATCAGAACCTCAATCCTGGGTATTGAGTGCTTCCATTTTTCCTTCTAGGAGCTTCTGTCCACTACCAGGAGCAGAACGTGTCCAAGGTAGCTTCTACCCCTACAGCCTGGACCCAGAAGAAGACATGTGGAAGCAATCTAGCCCAGATAACCCCTAGCACCCCCCTGCCCCCTGCAGCCTGAAGGAGAACCAGCCCAGCAGACCCAGAGACCTGTGCTTTTTTAAAAATAAATGCTTATTGGTGAGTACCACTGAGATGCTGTGGTGACAAGTTATATGGCACTACTATGGAAAAAAATGATGAATACAACCCCTCCCCTTTGCAATTCAACTCTAGCATACAAAGTAGGGGGAAGACCATATTTAAATATGTTGCAGGAAATAGTATCTGTCATGCTCACCTCTTATGAAATGTAAATTATGTTGCCAGAAATGACAAACATCTACCATGTTTAACTCTTCTGAAATTGCCACACAATTTAAAGAACATTAAATGAAGCAATCTGTGAGGATTTATGGGTTTATATTTTTATTTTATTTTTTGTGGAAAGGAATGTAGTTCTCTTTGATATTTTGAACTAGCAGAAATTTCCTCTATCATATTTATAAGATAGAAAACAAAGCACTAAAAGCATTCAATACACCCCCCCCTCCCCAAATCAGGTAGCTTAATAATTTAGTTATATAATATGTATTTACGTCTGTGCTCAGTCCTCTAGATTAATGGAGTAAGAGTTAACAGAGTTATCTCTGATGGTGGGTTGAGGTGTAAAGAAACTTATAAATTGGCATTAAAATAATCAGAGTAGATGTAAATCAGTATTGATTGTTTAAAATAATCAAGGAGTTGCTGTTATTGTGCAGGAGAATTCCCAGTTTAAGATTTGCAGGATTTATTTGTACAGGAAAGTGTGATTTCCAGGTCTCTCAATTGTTCATATTTAGTGTTTTGAGTTCAATAATATGGTAATGAGGGGATTGGGGCTGAGATTTCCATCCTCTGCTGGTTCGAAATGTACACAGAGTATTCCCTTGTGGTCCTCTCATCAACTGCTCACACTTTAAAAATCCCTTAACAAAAAATAATGTCCTCAATAGAAAAAATGTCTTTGGCTCCCTACAGACAAATCTCTCATGTTCTAATCTACTGAGAACTCAGAATATTTACTTCATGTTTCCCAAAGTCCATGAAGCAGAAACTGCGAGGGTCCCACCCACACCTCCTCAAATTCCTTTTTCATTTCCTGTTTCTGGTGTGCTTTCACTCCCAACAACCTGCATTTGCACTGCTTTGGAGGACAACTTGCCATTTTATTTTTTTCTCAAAAGACAATGCTTCAACGTCTCTTTTACAAAGGCATTAATCCCACTGGGGAGGGCAAACCACCTTCTCCTAACACCATCATGCTGGAGGTAAGGTTTTCAACACATGAATTTTGGAGGGACACGAACAGTCAGTCTGTAGCAGACATACTTCTTGAAACACTATTTTTTCCATTTGTTCAATACATATTACTAAGCACCTCCAAAGGACTCTTCTACCTGCTTGGAAAGTATGGAGCTTACCTTGCAGTAACGGATGGGGATAGAGAAGATACAAAATAAAACACAATAAATAAGTTAAAGTAAATTATATTGCATTTTATACAAAACATATTGTATTTTATATCGTACTGCAGTGGTGCAAACTGTAGGAGAATAAACTTGGATTAGCATAAAGGAGGTCTGGAGCAGAGGTAAGATGGCAGGTTGCAGTATTAGAAAGAATGGTCCCCGGCCGTTGCCTTGCTAAGCTATGGTGTGGCCATGTGCTCTTTGAGCTATGGCCAGGCCATATCTCCTGGCTTTGGCCCCCTCCCCTACCTCGGGGAGGTGAATCTCCTCTGTTTCTCTCTCTCTCTCTAATTTACTTCCTAATTAAGCTATATTTTCTCATCTAAAAAAAGAAAGAAAGAAAGAATGGGCCCTTTCTCCCTCCCAGATTCCACACAATTGCACTTCACTGTCTTCTTTCACTCATTCACTCTTAAATGGCATTGTTTTATTTCTTCACACTTTTCTTTCTCTCCTTGGATAATTTCATTCCACTGAAACCAGATGCTGATAACTCTCAGATCTAACCACCATTCCTCGTGCCCTTCAGATGCAAAGATCCTTTATCCTGTGTGGGCTCTGCCACAAATCACTGGCCCAAAGTAGGGTCAAAGTGCTGGACTCTGTGAACGATCTCCCTATTTTATAAATCAGAGCTGAGAGCCTATCCGGTGCTAACGAGGCTCTTAGGTTCTTGGACTTCAAGGGCTGTTTCTGGGGTATACAAAATGGCCAGGCCTCCCAGCAGGACAAGGGTGGAAGGAGGATCTGCAGCAGGAAGATAATGGGCTCCCTGGGAGACATCCTAAAGCCAGGCCTATGACTGTCTTTGCCCCACACTACCTCCTGAGGCAAACATTTCTATTTATTTTTCTACCTCCCCCTCTGCTTATCATTGCACCTCAAACCTCGTGGCTTCAAGCAATCCTTTTAAATATGTGTTTGCCCCAGGGGAGCCTCTCCTTAATCTGAAAAGACTCAGAGCTGACTGTTCTGGACATCTGGGAGCTTTTCTGATGTCTAGACAAGAAGGCATCTGCCCCTTCAGATTCTGTCCCTAACTCTTGGCGAGTCCATCATGACCGACACTAGTAACTCCAAGTTAAATTTAACGCTTCAAATGCTAGTCTTTTCCTCAAAAGATAAAATTTTAACAGTTGACAAGTAGGAGTTCATAGACTCACTTGTATTCACCACTAATATGCAGGAAAAAAATGACTGGGGCTGAAGCACTCAAAAGGTATGGGAAATTGGAAGAGAATTAAAACTTTGCGAGAAATTGAAAAACTATCATTGAAAAGGTATCACATTGACAATATAATGATGTAACACCTTGGAATTGGCGTTTGGAGACATCATAAAAGAAAATGCTCCCTTAACAAGTGTTAGAAAATACCAATAAAAAAATCTTAAAGGAGTTTGGGACACAGTGAGGACTAAATATTTGGAGACAAGTTTCCTTTATTGAAGTCATTCATCCAATAGTACTTGCTTCGCTAAGCAGAAATAGAAAAGGGATTTTTGCATCCCAGTGCAATGTAATAATTCTGAATCTATTAAAAAGTACATTCAGTTCTCAGGCATTGGCTATCACACCTTCATCTCCCAAGGAGTTTTTAAAATAAAAGAGAAAAGGAGCTAACTTATATAACATTGTTACCTGAAAAAGAAACAAAACCACAAATCTTTTTAAACATAATTTCTTAGACTATAAAGCATCTCTCTGAAAGCACGAGATCCACAATTTGTGCGATCAAGGAGGCAAAGCTTCATCTGAATTCATGAGGATAAGAATCTGACCTGAGGTGACATAATTATCTATGTGCCAATAACTATCACTTATTTAGACTGAAAAGCAAGTTATGCTGTACTCAGAATGATTCACTGTAGAGCATTTAGCAATATAGGATAAATAACAATGTGTGTATGTCTATGTATGTGTACGTGAATGTGTGCGTGCAACTCCATGGATGTTTTTGTTGCTGGAAGTAGAAATACTGTTGCTGAGAAGTGATTGTTGAAAACAATCACTATGTGGGATGGGAGTTAATGAGAATTAATGAGGATGAGGGAAGTTGGGAGAACCCAAGAGGAACAGGAGTCTCGGAGCATTTTCCAGAAAGAGTGAACACTACTAATACTCAGATGTTTGGTGAGATAAGCAGAGTTTAGTAAAAAGAATTCTAGGCAGAATCGTGAAGGTAGAGAGACCCATCCATGACAATCTTTTTCTATGAAGCCCTGCTTATTACATGTTCCTAACGGCATTGATAAAATATGATCTGGGTCCCACTAGAGCCTACCAGAAGTTGAAGAGTGCCCCGACCAGACCTACAGCGATCTTCAGATGGAGCTGGAGGAGAGACAGGAAGGCTGGGAGACTCCACTAATGTGGTGACCATGGAAATAAGAAGAAGAATGCCACAGGACTTCAGAGATGGCAGGATGTGGGAAGGATAAGGGAAGGGGAAGACCACTCCTCCGCCAATCTCTCAAGTATCTGGCTTAGGTGATTAGATGGCTATTGGTGTCATTCACACAGTTAGAGGGGGAGCAGATGTGGAGGAAGATACTAGATCAATTTGGAGAACGTGAATTCATATCTGTAAGAGCCACAGTTGGGGACATCCAATGGGTAATACCATTCTGGATATGAATAGTCTCTTAAAACCTTCTCCCCAGAGCATGCACTGTCTGTAGCCTGGCATCACGAAAATGTTCTCAGCTCATAGATGCCTCCTCCCTTACACAGATAGTTAAAAACATTTGATACCTAAACAACTCTAAGATTTTTCTAAACACAAACCTCTCACAGAGAGAAAAGAGAATGCCACTGGAAGGAATTGGCACACCTTCAACACTGAGTTAGAGCCTGCCTGCCCCTAGACTGTGACTAGGATTGGCAGCTTTATTCTGTCAAAATAGAGAACACCCAGTTAAATCTGAATTACCAAAAAAGTGCAATATTTGTGAAATATTTATACTAAAAATATAGTATTGGAGACAGAAACTAAAAAATTCTTTGGCATTTGCTCAAAAATTAAAATGTCATCAGACATCCTATATTTTATTTGGCAATCCTGGTTGCAGTATTATTTGTGTACTCTCCCTTGCTACTGCTCAAGTCGTCTTTCTTCTAGAAAGACACACAAAGAGCCAGTTAAACAATATATATGGTTTTCTGTACTTAAGAAAATCAGTGAAGCAAAGTATTTATATGGGTCATTTGGGGCATTTCTCTAAACGTTTTATATTTATCTTATGTTGCATGAAGCCATGTATTAACATGTCTTAGACTGGTGAAATGAATGGCGTAAAAGCCCTTTTAAATCTAAGTAGCATCTTAAAGTATAAAACATGCTTGAATATTTGAAATGCTAGATGCAGGCCCAGTTTTTACAAGCATTTTTAACAAAACGTTTCTGTAAATGTTCAGTAAAATAATAGACAACCTAGGGTATAAATCCTCAGAATAGCCTCACTAGTCCCATAGTAAGGGTGGGCCATGACTGGTTTCCAGATGCCAAATTCTCTCACTGGGTGGCCCACCTCCTGTGGGTTGGGTTTAGGGAGGTGCACGTGAAGAAAACCAGAGTATCTCACCCCAAATTAAACTTCTTCGGCATATCTCAACATGGCTATTCAGAGGATCTGCAAACTACAGTAACAGCTCTGAAAAAAAAAATCTATCTTTTGTGAGGAAATTTGCATCTGGAGAGGAAAATCTACCTTAGTGAAATAAACAGCCAGGCTTTCTCTGAGCACCTCTGCACCGCCACCCTCCGAATATAGGAAAGATTAACTCACAGGAGAGAGCCTGAGAGTGTGACACCTTTGGAGGTCTGACAGGGACACTTTACCACAAGCTATCATCTATTCTTTCTGAGAATTGCTTTTTGCTATTTGCAAGGTTTCATCTGTGTCCCAGCCTGTTTCTGTGGTTTATAACAGAATACCTGGAACTGAGTAGTTATGAAGAAAAGGAATTTATTTCTTGTAGTTCTGGAGGTTGAGAAATCCAAGGTCTAGGGGCCACATCTGGTGCAGGTCTTCCGTGAGGACTCTGTAGAGTCCTGTGGCCCCAAGACGGTGCAGGGCATCCCATGGTGAGGGGCTGAGTGTGTTAGCTTGGCTCTCTCTTCCTCTTCTAGTAAAGTGTCTACTCCCATTCTCATGATGACTCATTCATCCACTAATCCATTACTAGGTCCTTGAGATCCATTGAATTGTAAGGGCCCTTCCTTCATGATCCAGTTTTATCTTAAAGGTCCCATCTCCCAATATGGCCATCCTGGGATTAAGTTTCAGCAAGAGTTTTGGAGGGGACATTTCAAGCCACAGTAATCTTCATAACAAGGTCACCTTCAAAAGCCACACCTTTCCTTCTCTGTCTCTTCCACAACCTGTTTTGCAACATTCCACACCTCTGTTCTTTCTGTATCCTTGGATGCTGTCAAAACTTCAGTCATCTGGCCCTTTCTTTGAGTTTTCATATTTTATAGGATTCCCATGCACACATGTGCATGTAATAAGTATGTGTACTTTCCCCCTGTCAATCTGTCTATTAACAGTTTGTTTTGGGGGCTCAAGTTACCAAACCTTCAGAAAGGCGGAGAAGAAAAGGAAATTCCCTTTGCCTTTACACATGATTCAAACCCCTAAGTAACATTTTATAAACCAGAGTAGCAAGACACTTCTAGTTGGAAGAGTTATCAAAAATACTTATATGAATGACAACTAAAACCGACTCGTTATTGTAGAGAGTAATGCAATACTTCTTTAAGCTAAGGAAGCATTTTACATATAACATATATAACATTCATAATCGTAAAAAGCAGAATCGACTGACACTGCATTATGCAAACCAGGACCTGTGATTACCACTGTGGCTGTTGATGTCTTTAACTGTTTTGTTGTTTTAATTGGAAAATGGTGAGTCATATTAGGCTCAGTTTTCATCTCCCTGCTAGGACCAGTGGACATTGACCAAATGACACAATCTATTTCAGATCATTCTATGTGACACTGCAACTTATTTAGAATCTGTTCCTGAGATAATATATGTGCAAGGGCCATGAAAAATACTAAGTACTATACAAATGTGAAGTGACATTATTGTTACATAGAGAAATCTGTCACATCTCATAGGGACTTCGACAATCAGTGGACTAGAAAACAAAAACAAAAACCAGGCAGCAGAATAAACTTGGCAGTGAAGAAGGTATTATCATGTTCCTGAATTCTGAGGAGTTCTAAGTGGACAACCACATATTTGACCTTCAGTCTATTAAAGTCAAAATCAAATAGGTCAAGGACTTTTATTATTATAGATTAAAATGTCGGTGGTGGTGACAGTGGTGTCAGTCAGGCTGTCCTTTCCAGAAAGTTCAGTTTGAGAAAAGTATGTATGATCTCAAAGCACCAGTAGGAGCTTACTTTCACCCTGTCCCACCCAGGTTGGCCTCTCTTCTGATCTTTGCCCCTAGTTCATCAGCAACCCCCTTCTGGCATGTTCGTTTCATCATCCCCAAGCAAAACTACCCATTAACACCTAAATTAAGTGCTACCTATTGGATGAAACCTTCTCTCACCACACAATCTCATTCAGATGACCTGACAACAAATTCGAAAATCATCTACAGCCTGTATGATTTCCCATATAGTCATTCTTTTATTTATTCAACAAATGTGTGCTGAGTAACTACTTTGTGTCGGGTACTATTGTAGCAGTTTAGAAAAAAGCAACAAAGAAAACACACACAATAAACCCTGGCCTCATGGAGTTTACGATCCAGTAAAGAAGACAATTGACATGTTAATTCATTAATTAAAATTCCTTAAGTACCATGACGAAAATAGACTAGTTTAAAAAATAAAGTTTATCTCATGAATTGACACTTAACTGGGTTATTTGACTTTGGGAGTGGAGGGCAGGGGCAGGGGTGAGTATTAATTTCCTCATATCTGTAAGAAAGAGAGATGATTTGTAATATCTATTTCTGTTCCAAATGCTACGTCCATGGATTAAGGTTTGAAAAGCCTTTAATAACCGATAAATACATAGTTTTAAAACAAAGGTTTTTTTTTTCAAAGTTAAATTTTATTATTTTCGAAAACAGATTTGTGGGCATGTAAACAATTTTTGATAATGTATTACTTTGGAACACTCAGTGTTAAAACCTATGTTTAAGAATTTTTAAGCAAAATAAGGCATTTTTATTCTAAAAGATAGATAACACGTATTTCAAACTCCCTTGTAAGAACCATAGATGTCTTAAGCCTAATCACCGCTGTATTTGCTCATAAAGTGCTGGGCAAACAGATCTTAAATCTGTAACGTTATGTGACTGAAGAGGAAAAGAAATACATTCCTCTTCCATCTTGGAAGCAGAAGTCCCCTCATTCTGCAGATATAAAAAGAAAAACCTTTGACAGCATCCTCATGTCTGATTTCATTGTCTCCCTATTCCCATTTTCTAAGCCAATACAAAGAAAGTGATCAATAAAAAAACACAGATTTCATGAGATTTGAGGAGGACAAAGGAGTTTACACCCAAAATATTTTATACCCCAAATAGCTGAGTTTTCACAATCTTTGATTTCTTCTTAAATGTTATACACTGTAGATATTTCTGGGATGTCAACAAGGAGAAAATGAAAAGGAAGGATAAAAATGGAAGTCCAGGGCCTGAGAATGTTTGACAGTAACGATTGGTGGGTGACGGGTGTTGACGGGTGACAGGACAATAACCTGAGTCCACCAGGAGCACTGAGTCCACCAGGGTGACACTGAGTCCACCAGGAGCACCTTTGTAGTAATTTCCCTCAAATCAGAGTGTGGGATGCAGACAGAGTAGAGGAAATACAGAAGGAAGAGATTGCAGAGAACAAGAAAGAAGGAATTGGAAGTCACATTTTGTTCAAACTGCTCCTTGCAGTAACTCTGACATGACAACAAGCAGTTTTCCTTGGTATTTTGCTTAGCTGGCATCCTGGTTTGCCATAATTGGTCACTGTTCTACTAATTCGACTAAAACTTAAGGTTTAAAAATAAGCAATTGTCCAATACAACTCCTAGGTTGAAGGTGAAAAAGAATGAGAACCCATTTTTACTGCCATTTTACCACCACTAAACTTTTCATTTCCTTCCTCCTGTAAACAGAGAACTAAAGGGTCTACCTTAACTTCCCTTCACTTGCTCAAGTCACTAAAATTCAAGGCAGACAACTTTTACTTTGTTTTTTAGAAAGCAGGATTTATTGAGAGGACAGGTAAAGCTCCCACAGTGGGTGGGTACCCAAGAAGCTTGTCCAAAGCTTTTTTACTTTCTTTAAAATCTTTATCCTTGAAAACTCTCATAGTCTCTGCTCCTAACACCCTCA
The DNA here is from genome assembly GCF_000164805.1 of Carlito syrichta. NCBI lineage: Eukaryota > Metazoa > Chordata > Mammalia > Primates > Tarsiidae > Carlito > Carlito syrichta. The sequence continues at coordinate 459,824 of NW_007057683.1, read as the reverse complement.
AAATTAATCTTAATCTCTGAACACATAAACATAATCCTTTCTCTCTTTCAGCACAATAACTACAGATTTCCAAAACAGAGGAAAAATAAAACACTTCATTCGGTTCCAAATTTATTGTCTTCCGTCTAGGAATTAACTGCTCTCCGGGTAGTCCATGGGCTGCCAACTCTATACAGAGAGAATAAACCAACTTCGCAATGAGCCTGGTGTGGCTGAATGGAATGACACCTCAACATTGTAGGACCATGAAAAACTAGGTATCTTCTTGGTGCTCTAGTTCCTTTCTTAGATGGCAGGAAAATGACCTTCCCAGTGAGTTATAAGAATTGTCTAAAATATAAAGCGCAGAATACTTTATTTAGATTTACTCAAATGATTTTTTACTGCCTCCTTCTCCTTGGACATTGGCAGTTCAAATGGGAGAAAGGGCCGCAATCTTTGAAGGAAAAAAGGAAGTGATTGGATGTTGCTAGGATTAGAAGCGGAGTCAAAGGGAGCACTATCTCCATGAAAGCCCCAAGGCAGACTCCGCCGAGGAGCAGGAGGAAATAGAAGGTAAAGTGACTAACACAGAGAACGTTGAAGAAGCAAAATTAAAAGCAAGGTATCCACCTTTGGGACAAAAGCCTGGAGGTTCACATTATTAAGGAAACGGTCACAAAAAGGGCAAAAATATTTTGATTCTGGGAATTACAACATGGCTACAGCAAAAATGAAGAACGAGCAAATTCCTACTGCAGTTCCAGATAAATCGAGGTCACTGGTGACCACATGCCCACTTCACAGTACCTTCCTCAATGAAAACCATCCCTTGTTGCTAGCAAGCTGGCTGGTTGATTAAAAGAGCTGAACTGCATGCATCTTCTAGCTCCCATTATTTCTCCTCAATAGTTTACTTTTGTGCATCTTTCTTTCTTTCTTTCATTAAGTCATTTGAGCCTGACAGTTTTGGGGGAGCAGTAGTGTGTGCTGTTATTGGAATGGGATATGAATGCGAACAGTTTTTGATTCATTTAACAGTGTACTGAAGAGAAGGACATGTTAGAGCAATGTAAATAATCTACTTGAAAATAATTGTATATATTACCTAATTCCTAGTGTAGTAGTTTCCAACAAGTAGCAAGCAAGTTTTAACATTTTTAATGTTTTGACTTTCATTACTCCACCTTGTTACGACTTGGTATGTTACTCTTACTTAACATAACCTCGCTTGTATTGATTTCTTCTGTACTTTCCTCTCAGATTTTGTAAAACAGAAGTTTAAGACCACAAGTTAGAGGAAAGGTCATTTACATCAAACACAAATAGATGGATGGGGCTCCAAAAGATTTGTATCTCTGCTTAAACTTGAACAAGTCTTAAACTTGTTTCAGCTTTCACAATAGAGTTTTACCTGGACAGTATTTAGCCATTCTGGTGTAACTTACGTGACTCTAGGGCTTAACAGCTGCCATTGAAGCTAGTATTTTTCTTCAGTTCTGTAGTGTTAGAATACATTTTGTTGTTGAAGGTGTGAATGACGTCTGCACGTGTATCAACTGTTGAATTCACTTTTGTGCCATTTTTGTAAAGACAATAGTTTTGCACAACCTCTCAAAAATAGTTTTAAAAGTTTAAAAATGGGAGAAAGAGCTAAAGATAAATAGAAAGGTGAAATAAAGATTGTACTTATCCCTCTTAGAGAGTGTCACCTTAATTGGTTGTACCAACACTAATGTTCAATGATTTTTAATTGGCATATATATTACTTTAAAATTTTTCTCCCCTTTCTTAAATGTATGAAAAGTATAAACTAACAATCTTTGTGAATGGAGTCACAGTCTGAGAAAGAAAAGAAACAAAAATAAAAGAATCCCTGTCCAAGAGGAAGGTCCTTAGTAGTCAATGAAAAATCAAATAATTCCAGACAGGGTCATTACAAGTTTAATACAGTAAATAGAGTTGAACTAACACATATTGAGCACTATGGTTTAAAAACAAAAGATATTCTCTTTAAGGAATTTATAAAACTTACATAAACTTTACTATATATCAGGCGTGGAAACTATTACTTTGATGACCTGCCAAAAAAGCACTTTTGCTAGTGCACACACCTTTGTATAATCTCTTCAGTTATTATTTCTGGACTTGGCCATGTGATGGGCTCTAGCCAATGGCTCACTAGCAAGTGTGATGCTAACAGATGCTTGGTAAGCGCTTGTACATGCAGGCTGTATTTTTGGAACTCTACCTCTTGGGACAGTCCTTCTTAGATTCCAATACCATACTGTAAAAAAAAAAAAAAAAAATGCCCAACATAACCATGTATAGAGAGTGCATGAATGTAAACCAAGAACCAAGCCTATAGCCACAGGTGGAACTCCCAGACAAGAGCCAGTAGCAGCCATCCTTCTTAAAAGAAGTTCCTGGACAGATGCAGTGGCTCAAGCCTATAATCTCAGCATTTTGGGAGGCCAAAGCGAGAGGATTGCCTGAGCCCATGGATTCGAGACCAGCCTGGGCAACTTTTTTCATTTCTACAATAAATCAAAAAATTACTCGGGCATGGTAGCACACACCTGTTGCTCCAGCTACTTGGAAAGCTGAGGTGGAAGGATCGCGTGAGCCCAGCAGGTTGACGCTGCGGTGGCCGTGAGTGTGCCACTGCACTCCAGCCTGGGTGATGGAGTGAGATTTCAACTCCAAAGAAAAAAAAAAGAAATTCCTCCCATCCCAATGGAGTTGCCCCAGTGAATGTTACATGGAGTAGAGATAAGCTAGCTATTCTCACCAAGCCCTTTCCAAATTGCAGAATTTGAGGGACTAAATGATTACTGTTTTATTAATCCAATAATTTGGAGGCAAATGCTATGCAATGATTATCTGAATCATCAAAGTATGAAGAACTTCTCAATTTATTCTGAAAAACTGTGATTGTATAAACTGGATTCTATGACATAATACAATCAATTTTTTTAAAGTTTTGAAAAAGAGAAAAAGCAAAAACTTTGAAATAAAAACATTTTATAAATTAGTTATGAATGATAAATATGAAAAACTATTTAGAAAATAAAGAAATGAAAATGATACATACAAGAACTAATGAGATCAATAAATTTAAAAGAATTGAAATTATACAAAGTACATTCTATAACTACAATGGAATTAAATTAGAAATCATTAAAAAGAGAAAATTTGGAAAAAGTACAAATATGTGTAAATTAAACAACAATTAAATATGTCTAAATAACCAATGGGTCAAAGAAGAAATTAAAAGAATAATTGGAAAATACTTTGAAAGGAAGGGAAACAAAAACACAACACAGCAAAATTGATGGGATATTTCTAAAGCAGTGTTTACAACAAAATCTATAGCTATAAATGCCAAAATTTAAAAAGATGGAAGATATTAAATTACTTCCCTACTCTACCTAAAGAAACAAGAGAAAGAAGAGAAAACTCAACTCAAAGCAAGCAAGAAGGAGTAATAAGGATCAGTGAGGAGATAAATGAAATAGAAAATATAAAAACAACATTGAAAAGTCATGAAAACAAAAGTTGATTCTTTCGAAAATCAACAAAACTGACAACCTTTAGCAATACTGACCAAGAAAAAAAGAGAAAAGACTCAAACCACCAAAACCAAGAACAAAAGAGAAAATATTACTACCAAACTTACAGAAGTTAAAAGGATTTTAAGCGAATATTTTGAAAAATTGTATGTTACCAAATTAGGCCTAAATGAAATGGACAAATTACTGGAAATACATAAACTACCAAGATTGCCCGAAGAAGAAAAATAAAATCTGAATAAAAATATAGTAACAGATTGAATTAGTCATCAAAAAACTTCCCGTAAAGAAAAACCCAGTGTCAGATGGCTTCACTGGTGAATTCCACCAAATGTTTAAAGGGCTAACACCAATTCTTCAAAAATTGTTCAAAGAAACCAAAGCTAACACTTCCCAACTCATTGTGTGGAGCCAATGTTATCCTGCTACCATAACCAAAGAAAATCACAAAAAAAGAATACTACAAACCAATATCCCTTATAATGAAGACTCAAAAATCTTCAATAAAAGACTAGCAAGCTGAACACAGCAACATATAAAAGAATTACTGTAGTCTTCCCTTATCCAGAGGTATACGTTCTAAGGTCCCCAGTGGATAGTACCGAATCCTACATATACTATGCTTTTTCCTTTACTTACATATATACCCATGATAAAGTTTAATTCACAAAATAGGCAAAATAAGAAATGAACAACACTAATAATAAAATAAAAGAATTATAAAAAATAAGCCAGCATTACTACTTTGACACTTTGGGGCAATTATTAAGTAAAGTAAAATAAAGGTTACTTGAACACAAGCACTGAGATACTGTGACAGTCGATCTGATAGCTGAGATGGGTACTAAGTGACTAATGAATAGAGAGGATATATAGCATAGATAAACTGGACAAAGGAATGATTCATGTTCCAAGTGGAAAGGAGCAGAACGGCACAAGATTTTATCACTCTACTCAGAATGGTGTGCAATTTCAAACGTATGAATTTCTTATTTCTGGAATTTTCCATTGAATATTTTCAGACTGCAGTGTACTAAAAATGTGGTAAGCAAAACTGTGGATAAGGGGGACTACTGTATATCTTATGGTCAAGTGGGGTTTATCCCAGGAATGCAAGGTTGGATCGAAATATGAAAAGTAATCAATAAAATATACCACATTAACAGAAAGAAGGGAAGAAAAGCATATGATCATCTCAATAGATGTAGAAAAAGAATTTGACAAAGTTCAACTTTCTTTCATGATAAAAGCACTCAGTAAACTAGGAATGGGAAAAATAATCCTCAACCTGATAAAAAGATGTCTGCACAATTATCAGGTAGCATTATGCTAAATGATAAAAAACTGGAAGCTACTACTCACAAGGGTGAAAACAACATGAATCTTTAGGAAAGGACTCCCTAAATTTTCCCTCATGCCAGAATGAAAAGATTTTCTTAGTGCATATACATTAGAAAAATTATAATCTGAATCTCTGCCTCTTTAAGATATATGCCAATCTTTTAAAGACCTAAATAAGCCTCTTATCAATGTTGCAACCTTCTCTTTAAGGACACAGGACCCATCTCTTTGAAATGTAATCATCAAGAAAGACAGTGCGCTTACCTCTGTTTCCATAAGAGGGTAGACACCTAACTTCACCTGGCATCTGACTCCAAAGATTACAAATCTACCTCCTGTCATAAAGATGTGAGAAATTTGTTTTTCTTTTGGATAAAGGCAATTAGCAAACACTGGTGGCTACTCCAATTATCAGGTGAATTTAGGATGAACTACGTGTGACAAATGGTACTGCCAAGACCTCTTACTTGAAGACTAGTTATCGTTTACATTGGGAACATGTAAGACGAGGGTAGCATCTGCTTAACTATAAAAGGATGAGATTTCTTTTGGTCTTTGCAATCTCTTTTGTGGATTTCCTATGTTGAGAATCAAGTCTGGTTTAATGATTATCCAATTGTAAAAACTGTTTTATTTCTCTTCTACTTTTGTGGCAAGCTTGTATGGGTTGGCAAGAGATTTTGTTTTTAATTTATAGTCCCTTAACATCTCCTAAGATCAGGAACAAGACAAGGTAGTCTGCTTTTACCATTTCTATTCAACATTGCACTGGAGTGTCTAGTCAACTCAATTAGGCAGGAAAAGGACATAGGTATCCAGAGAGGAAAGAAAGAACAACAATCTCTATTTTCAGATGACATGATCCTTTATGAAGAAAACTGCAAGAAAATCACACACACACAAAAATTACAGCCAGTATATAAGTTCAGTAAGTTTACAGGATACAAAATCAATATGCAAACCTCAATTATATGTCTATACACTAGCAATGCATAATCCAAGATAAAATTAAGAAAACAACGTTTAAAATAGCATCAAAAAAGAAAAAACTACCTAGGAATAAATTTAGCAAAAGAAGTACATGACTTATACACTAAAAAATGCATAACATCATTCAAAGTAGGATTTTTTAAAAAAAAACTAAATACATGGAAAGATGTCTCATGTTCCAGGTCCCTAGTGGCCCGAAGCCGTGCGAAAGCTGTCTTATGTTTCAAAGATTGGAAGACTTGCTCTTGTTTAAATGGCTGCATTAACTTCCGCTTGCTGTGACAAATTACCACAAATTTAGTGGTGCAAAACACAAATCTTATAGTTCTGAATGGTTCTAAAATGGTTACTTCTGGGCTAAAATTAAGAGTTTCATAGGGCTACAATTCCTTCTGAAGGCTGTAGAAGAGGATATATTTCCTTGCCGTTTCTGGCTTCTAGAGACTGCCCATATACCTTGACTTATAGCTCCTTCCATCTTCAAAGGCAGCAGTGGCCATCGAGTCTTTCTCAGAGCACCTCAGTCTGGCATTTACTCTTCTGCCTCCCCTTTTCATGTCTAAAGGGTCTTGTCATTCATTACATTGAGCCCAGCAACCTCAAACCGATCTGCTACCTTGATTCCCCTTTACTATGGAACATAACATATACACAGGTTCCAAGGATTATACTAGAATGTGGACATCTTGGAAGGGAGAAGGGATTAATTCTTACCTATCACATTGGGAATATGTCCCAAATAGATCTACAAATCCAGATCTTTTGAAAAAACTGACAAGCTGATTCTAAAATTTATATAGAAACACATGGGACACAGAACAGCCAAAATGATCTTGAAAAATAAAAACTAAGTTGGAGCACCCATACTTCCTAATTTCAAAACTTACTGTAAAGCTATAACAATAAACACTGTGTGGGACTGGTATAAGGATATGCATCTAAAAAATTGATAAATAAAATTGAGAGTTTTTTGATAAATAAACCCTTATATTTCTGGTCAGTTGATTTCTGGCAATGATGCCAAGACAATTTAACAGTGAAAAATAGTTTTTTCAACAAAGGGTCCTGGGGCAATTGGATGTCCACATGCAGAAGAATGAAGTTGGAACCTTATCCCATACCAAATACAAAAATTAATTCTAAATGGATCAGAAACCTAAATATGAATTAAAACTATAAAACTCATAGAAGAAAATACAGGTATAAGTCTTTGTGAATTTGGTAAGGCTGTGGTTTCTTAGATTGACACTTAAACCCAAGCAATCAAATCAATAAATTGGACTTCCTCAAGATTAAAAACTTGTAGACTTCAAAGGACACTGTCAAGAAAATGAGAAAATAAAACTTTTGAATGGGAGAATACATTTACAAATCATATATCTGATAAAGGTCTGCTCTACGGAATAAGTAAAAATCCTTACAACTCAATAATAATAATAATAATAAAAGCAAATAGCCCAAAATTTAAAATGGGCAAAAAAGTTGTTCCACTTCATTAGACACAGTGAAATGCAAATCCAAACCATAATAGGATACCATGGCACACCCACAAGCAAGGCAATAATCAAAAAGACATTAAATAATAATTGTTGACAAAGATATGGGAGATTGGAACCTTCATACATTCCTCATGGAAACGGAAATGGTGCAGCCACTTTGGGAGACAGTTTAGCAGTTCCTCAAAAAGTTAAACATAGAGTTACCATATTAAGGAGTATGGCTCCAGGCCCAAATCTTGCGTATTCTTTTCCAGGTAGAGCCCTAGACAGTTACAAGGCTTTGCCTGGCAGACTTCATGGGGAGAAGCTGCCATCTCCACACCAACTTGGTGCACAGCCAGTATGTTGCAGTTTCTGGAGGGAACTGCAGTTAAGAAGCCGGTCCCCCACCCCTCAATCCCAATCAGCCCAGCTCATGGGCATGTCTGTGTCCAGGTTCCGCCATTCAAAGGCCTCGGCTCAGACACTTTCGTGAGGCGCTTTCCTGAGGGGGCCTCAGCTCAGGCAGAGCTTTCAGCTGCTAGTGATACTTCTTCATACTGATAATGAATAGTTACACACGTTGAAAAAGCATAAAAGCAGAGACAGAAAGGATGCGCACCAACTTCCAGAGCGTGGTCACCTCTGGAGAGAAAGGGGAACTAGAACGAGGAGGGTCCTTCAGTTGAACACGTAGCATTATTTCCTTAAAAATGTTTTTCTCCAAAAAAAAAGTTATAGTGTATTAAAACCTAGTGTGCACAGATGAACATTTGTTATACTTACAAAATATTTCATCATACAAAAGAATGAAAGATATTGAAATAATAAGTAGTGCTAGGTGGTAAAAATGACGTGATTTTAATTTTGACTTGATATGTTTATATATATATTTTTTGTTGTTATTGTTTGTTTGGTTTTTTTTTGAGTTGGAGTCTCACTCTGTCGCCCAGACTGGAGTGCGGTGGCCGCTCCCGGCCACCACAGCCTCGACATGCTGGGATCCGGCGATCCTTCCGCCTCAGCCTTCCAAGTAGCTGGAACTACAGGCGCGCGCTACCATGCCTGGCTAGTTTTTTGATTTTTATTGTAGAGATGAGGTCTCGCCAAGTTGCCCAGGCGGGTTTTGAACCCGCTGGCTCAGGCAATCCACTCACCTCAGCCTCCCAAAGTGCTGGGATTACAGGCTGAGCCACTGAGCCCGGTTGTTTATATATTTTTTAAACTCCTCCAACCAACATGAATTTTTTTATGATGACAAGAAACAATACAAATATTTTCCAAAATTATATCCCTTTGTGAGGGGACGCTTTTACACCATTGGTGGGAAAGCAAACTAGTTCAACCTCTATGGAAAGCAGTGTGACGATTTCTAGAAGAATTAAAAACTGAGCTTCCATATAATCCAGCAATGCCTTTCCTGGAAGTATATCCAGAGGAATGTAAATTGCTCTACCAAAAAGGCACCTGCACACACATGTTTACTGCCACACTATTCACAATAGCAAAAATATGAAACCGACCCAGATGCCCATCAAAAGTGGACTGGATAAACAAAATGTAGTATATATACACAGTGGAATATTATACAGCCATGAATAAGGACAAAATCATGGCCTTTGCGCAACTTGCATACAGTTGGAGACCATCATACTAAGTGAACTATCACAGAAACCAAGAACTGAATCCCTCATGTTCTCACTCATAAGTGGACCCTAAACTCGGGACCCATGAGCACAAGAGTGGAATCAGCAGATGCTGGGCACTGCTAGGAGAGGGAGGGAGGAAGAGAGGGAGGGAGGGAGTCTTGTGGCAGCATGATGGGTACCTGGTCCACTGTCAGAGGGAGTGAGGGCCAGATAGAAATCCAAACTTCACCAGCATGTAGCCTACTTATGTAGCAAATTCCCACTTGTATCCTACAACTCTAAAATTTAATAATATATATATCACTTTGTTGTACACTTAAAAATGATAAAGATTGGCCAGGCACAGTGGTTCAAGCCTATAATCCCAGCACTTTGGGAGGCTGAGGTGAGAGGACTGCCTGAGCCCATGGGTTCGAGAACAGCCTGGGCAACTTGGCGAGGACTCGTATCTACAATAAATAAAAAAATTAGTCAGGCATTGTAGCACCCAGTACTTAGAGGGCTGAGGCGGAAGGATCGCCTGAGCCCAGGAGGTCAACTCTGGGGTGACCAAGAGCGTGCCACTGCACTCCAGCCTGGGCGATGAAGTGAGACTCTAACTCAAAAAAAAAAAAAAAAAAGATAAAGACGGTAAATTATATATGTACATTTTACATCAATAAAAAATAAATTTTAAAAATAAATAAATAACTTTTAAAGATATTGCTACCAGTAACTTTGCTTAAGCAGAGAACTATAAAAATATTTTTTTATTAAACTGCAGTATACACTTTAAAAATTGAACCAGTGTTAGAAATACATTTTGATATAAAAGCTCCACAGATAATTTTAATAGTTCAGTGCTGGGAAATGCTTTTTTTTTCTTTTTTTTTTGAAAATGCAAGCCAAAATTTAAAAGCTGAAATTTACACAGATCCAAATAAGAGCAAGCCAGGAACTGAAATGCAAATAGTCACAACTCTAATAATTATTCCTATCAAATAAGGTATTTTTGAAAACATGACCTGAAATACCCTAGAATTATCTAAATGTGTTGTTCATTCAAGCTATTACTGTAAATTACTCTGTATAGAGCTATCTTTTATGACAATGCATTTTTTGTTTAGAGCTGGAACACCTAATTCAATCATTTCCAGTGATTTTCTAGAATTCTCTCTTCATATTAAGTAATGTACAGAAGCACATTTGGAAACCGAAGCAAAAGTGCTTTGTATGAAGTAGGGCACTGCCTCCTGTTCCTTCTCCCATATCCTTATCCTCTCTCTCCACCATGGCTCCTTCACATCTGAAGACAACGTCCTCAAGTCTCCTGGTTTCTAATCACCACTCCTGTCCTCATTTCTTCATAGCACAGTCTTCTCTACTGGCTGTTGCCCCAGTTCTAAGTACCACTGCGTGCCATCCCCCCTGTAGTCTTGCCTCCACCTTCACCATTCCCCTGAAGCCTCTCTGGTTCATCATTGCAAATCCAAGGGATATTCTTCAGTCCCTTAGTGAAGTCATCTGAAATCGCCACATGAAAACTACAATCCTCAATACTTGACCACTCCACAGTATTTGCCACTGTTGACCTGAGAAAAGCCTCATATAGATCCTTGAAAACTTTTTCACATCTTGACTGACACAATTTTCTCCTAGTTTTTCTTCTTTCTAACCTCGCATCTGCCTACTCCCCCACGGTTCCCTCTCTCTCTGTTTCTCCCATTAAGTGCTGAGGTCCCCAAGGTCTTATTCAGCACACGTCTATTTCACAGCAAGTTCCATACAGATGCTGATGACCTCCTGTCTCCTTACCAGCCAGGAAATCTCTCCTGAGGCTCCAGAAACATTCTTTGGCTTGCCTATTGGACTACCGTCTCAAAAGCAATGCAAACGCAACATACTCAAAACTGATTTCATCACTTCTCTTTTGCTATGAATTCGGCCCCACGTCTTCCTTCATGACCTAGATGCTGTTGTGGGTTAAATTGTGTCCCCTGGAAAGACGTGCTGAAATCTAACTCCTGGTACCCGTGCACGTGACCTCATTCGGAGAGAGCTTCTTTGCAGATCAAGTGAAGACTAAAGTCTACCCTCGTCCACTATGACTACTGTCTTTATCAAAAGAAGAAACAGAGACACAGGCATAGACACAGAGAGAATGCTGTGTGATGACAGAGGCAGAGATTAGAGTGATGTGCCTCCAAAAGGCCCTCTCCCAGGCCTGTCCTGTCCTACCTGCCTCCCCAGCTCTGGGCAACCTGTCCAATGGAGAGCCCCACTCATCACTTCCAGCTGTCTGGCTCCCAGGGAGAGGCCTGGCTCCCAGCATGGATTCCATCATGGCAGCCTCGGTAAGAGCTGCAGCACTTCTGAACCTGGCTGCCCCCACAACACTTCCAGTGGGGCTGAGTAACACAATCGAAATTATGGAGAGGTTAGGTAAGGCCTACGGGCAAGCTGTGATAAATAAGAGGCAGGAGATGAATTCCTCTCCTTTACTTACCGCAGTGGACTCTTGATGCAGGAAAGTTCCATGAGATCTGTCCAGAGACATCTCTCATGACCAAGTAACAGGTTGTTCTTAGTATAACTGTGGCAAGCAGGCTAACACACCACACTGTATTTATTGTCCTTCCTTCTCTTTTTCACTCTGCATTTTTCCCTTACTCTCACTGTCCTGGAGTAATCACCTGCCCTCCCCAGGAAGGAGCTCACATGTGAGCTTCATTTTCTGTGGAGCCCAAGCAAAGATGGCAAGTCACTTAAACATCAGTTTTCCCATCTAAACATAGAACTATTGATGGCTGTTCTCGGAGGACCACCAAAAAGACCCTATGGGACAATGTCCAAAAGGCACAGTACCTGAAAATAGTGTTCAGAAACTATTACTTGTTACTATTAATAATAAATACTTAAAGACTCAGGCCATTTTTGCGTTCCTCTCTCATTTTGGTGGGGGAAGAGGAAATTGGAGAATGTGTGTACATGATGTCCCCTCTTCCCTTTTATCCTTATTGCACTGCTTTAAAGACCATGACCCTGACCTTTGTGCCACAGAAGCACTGAAAAGCTCATTTCCACAGAAAAGGCACTTATGAAGGGCTGTTAGGAGGCTCACAGCGGCCCAGGGAGGACCTGAGTCAGGCTTAGAGGCTGTACAGTGAGGAACAACAAAACTCCAGTCAAGACTGGATTGAGGCACACCTTGCACCACTACACCGTCAGCAGACCTGGACCTCAGTACTGCCGTTTTCCACCACCACCCCTGCTGCCACCCCAGACTGGACTCTGCCGAGTACATGCTCTCTTCCGTTTCTCACTTGCAAATCTAGCACTTGCTGAGGCTGTCTGATTGATGGCATCTAAGACTGCACTATAGCTGCAAGGGAGGCTAAGAAAACACATTCGTCTGGTGACTTGCTTAAGGAGAGGATATTCATAAAGTGGGACATTCTCCCAATACTGAAATGTGTTCATGAGGTCAACTGAACAGCCAGAAAATGACAATTGTTCTCTCTACGCTTGTTGGAAAAAATGTCCCAAACCAAATAAAATACAATTCCAAATAAAAAAGGAAGACTGAAAGAGAAAGGGGGAGGCAGGAACAATCTATTATTGAGGGAATTCTTGCCAAGTAAATTCCATGCTAGGTAGTCCATACTGCTCAGGGTCCAAGGGTGAGCACCAGCTATTTCATGAGTGAATCGACCAGCTGCTACAGAGGTCACAGAAACACTTTGGGATGCCCTGAGCAAAGTGGGCTAAATGCTTTGAACTCCGGGTCATCTTTTTCTAACTCTCAGTTAACTCCAAACAGTAATTAAAACTCGAAGTGAACCAAAGTAGATTACTCTTGGGTCCCATGTTAATGATCTACCATTAGTTACAAATTTTAAAAGAAAACATTATCTGGCCAATGAGTATATGTAATATTAAGATAATGAGGGTTTTTACTCTTAGAAAAAATATAAAAAATGGAAACAAAAGCACCTGAAGGAAGAAAACAAACCACTCTTCTCAAGTGCATCCCTATTGGTTGTACCACCAAATAATCTTATTATCAAACACAGAATCCTAAAATTACAGACTACATTACATATGTATATAATAACTCACATAAACTTTGAAGGAAGAATTAAGGATTTTTAATTCTTCCTTCAAAGTTTATATCCTATCTCCCTTTCTTTTTTATTCTCATCACCAACAAGTCCAAATCAGCCCACACCTAACTTATTACAAAAGTTCTTTAAATGCTTTCATTCATTCACTCATTCTTTGAACAAGTATTTACTGAGCACCTCCTATGTGCCAGTTCTTTCTTTCATGGAATTTTTAAAAAATAATGTTAAATATAGAGAGAGACGAGGTCTCGTTATGTTGCCCAGGCTGGTCTCAAACTCCCGGGTTCAAGCAATCCTCCTGCTTGGCCTCCCAAAGGAGGCCACACCTGGTGAAGGAGTTTTTTTTTTAAGATAGGAAAAATGACAGGATGCTAGCAAATTGGTTGGCATGGGCTAGTGGAGGCAGAGAAACTGATGCGGAAGAGCTGAGAATTGCTAGAACAACGCCCTTGAGAAAATGAAGACACGGGAAGACGGTTGGCCTTCACTAGGATCGTGGAAGCAGAATCACATGAGAGAAGGTCAGTTACAGGGACACAAGTGCAAGCAAGTAGGAAGACATGAACACAGAAGTTTGTGGACGTCCTCTTCTGATGGCTCCTTGTTTCTCAGTGAAGTAGGGAGCAGGGCCATTAGCATGAAGACTGAAGTCAAAACCCCTCCCTGCTGCCAAATCATCATCCTCATCCAAATCTTACTCAAGTCAAACATTTCCTCTTTACAAAGCATACCGAGTCCCCATTTCACCAGTTCTCAGTCCTGTCAACTGCCTGTGTCCTCCCAAGCTTGCTCAGCTGTTCCCATTGATGTGACAGCTGAGGGAGCACACAATAAACACTTGACTCCATCAAAAGCCAGGTTGTGATTTTGCGTCTTAGTTCAAGAGTGTAGAACTTGAAAGTATCACTAGGTAGGTGATGCCCATAACCAAGGAAACATTATTTGACTCCTGTGACGAGAGTATAATGAATAATGAAAGTCTTTAATAATGAAAATAATGAAAGTCTTTTTCTAACTGTATAAAGCAGAATAGGAGTCGTCTGAGAAGTACCACAGGTGTGGCGACTTACCAGCAGCCCATGGACACTCTGGAAGGGCAGAATAGCGTGGCAGACAATGTGGTCAAAACTGTGTGGCAGACAATGTGGTCAAAACTGCTTGATCAAAAGGCGTTCGAGGTAAGACAGACCTTGTTTAAACTCCAACACTGACACATACGAGGCCGGGCAATTAAGTTTGTGAGCTCATCCTAGAAAAAGTACTACATACCTCATTGCTGAATATCACTACGGTCCCCTTCGAAATACTCCCCTTGGGAAGCTATGCACCAATGCCAGCGCCTAGTCCACCCGTCAAAGCAATCTTGGAACTCTTTGTCTGGAATGGCCATCAGAGCTGTCGTCATATTACCCTTGATGTCCTGAATGTCATCAAATGTCTTCCTTTCAATATTTCCTTTATCTTCAGATAAAGAGAATAGTAACTGGTGAGTAGGGAGGGTGTTCCAATACAGTTATTTGTACAGTGCTGCCGATGTAAGCGCACAGTGCTAAGTTCGTGAACTTTGTGTTCAGACAGCAACAAATAACAATGACAGCTCAGATGGCCATTCCAGAAAAGGAGTTTCAAAATTGCTTTGACAGGTGGACTAGGTGCTGGCATCAGTGCATAGCTTCCCAAGGGAAGTACTTCGAAGATGACAGTAGTAATATTCAGCAATTAGGTATGTAGCACTTTTGCTAGGATTGTTTGTGAACCTAATCGTCAGATGTCATATGAGGTCACATTAACTTATAGCTAGCTATTATTATTTTAATGATGAAAAAGAAACTTTTAATAGTCAAGAAGTGAAATTTTTCTTTGATAAAACAAGAAATTGATCACCAATGAATGCTCCCAGTCACCAGATTTCCCACATATTGATAATGATTTTGCTGTAAAAAAATCTTTTTATTTTTCTTTCATGTTGAGGTATAACGCAAGCCCAAGTTTGACTCTTTGGTGCCCAATTTATTAGATATGTGACTTGGGTTATTAAAACAAAAGCAGAAATCAAACCCCACTTCCCACACAACTCACTCTTTTCGTTTCTTGGTGGTGACTTGAGATGATGTCCTAGGAATCACCATATTCCCTCCCATTGCTTAGATTCTGTGTTCTCTTCCGGGACATCTTTCTATCTCCAGTCACAGACGAATACTAGAGCTCTGTTTTCCCAGTGGTCCAAAGCAATTCTGGCAAATAACTTTAGCTAGATGCTGGCATTTTCTCCCTGGTAATCGGCACATTGTGCTCTCTTCCACCATGACCCCCATTTCTTGGCAATACTTGACAGCTGGATAAAGAGATTCCACAAGGAATGACAGGCTCTGCTGAGAAGCGGGAGCTGAGTGGGAGCTGGTTGTGTCAAATCAAAAAAGGGGGGCCCTGAATCATCAAACCATCCTTCTGTAACCGGCTCTACGATGTTTGAAATATATTTTTAGAAGGACTTGTGTCACCAATAACACACCATGCTTGCCCACACTCAAGAGCAGAAAAGATCAGTGAGCTGCAAGCAGCAGAAAGGTTTAAAATATACCATAGCCAAGAATAAAGTCTTGATGTATAAGTTCACAGTCAAGTGTAGTCAGGGCTTTTTATTTGGGAAGTAAGGAGGGGATGGTATTCCAGAGGCTAACTTTGCCACAAAGAACTTTGTCTTCTCGCGTCTAACTTATTTTTAGCCAATTATGCATGACCTATGTAATGTAAATTAGGGGAAAGCTGAAAATAATGTGAATATCTAAAACAAGGAGATTGGATAAATTATGACTTATCAAGACAACAGAATACAGATATGAAAACCAAAGCTACAGAAAACATAGTCATTAACATCAATGTGTGTGTGTATGTTTGGAATGATAATATCAAGCTGTTTTTGTGGAGTTTTTTTACCCTTTCTGGGTTAGTAGGATTATGAATGTCCCTAATGGGACTTTTTAAATTTTCTTCATTGAGAATGTACTGTTTTTGTAATAAGAAAACAGTATAAGAAACTTTATTCAAAAAATTATGAACCTTTTTGGGATTTAAATTTTTGTTGCCGCGTATGTTTTGTTTATATATATTTGTAGTCCTTTAATTTCTAATTCACTTTTAGTCTATGTTGTCTGCTGGATTTGGAAATATTTTTAGATGTTTTTGTTTTTAGTAAGATCATCAAAAACTTGCTCATGATAACCTATCTTTTCATTTAGTGTCATGGGTATGCTTCTAGGTCAACTAAATACATTACAATATTGCCACTTACCTTTATTTATCTAGACAATTGCACAGTACTCACAATTAGCTGAAAATAACTAATAAATAAAATATCAAGTACAAAGAAGAAAAAAATACTAAAGTAGCTAAAATTGTCAAGTCCCCCAAAAGAATGGAAAGCTTCCTAAATACTACCAATGGATTTTAAAAATCCGTGATGAGACACTCATTGACAGTAATTTCACTATTTTTATTATAAATAAAAATACCACAACCAATTTACTTTCCAATTTTTTCCAGATCGGCTGGTGCCCAAATGACTCAGAGAAGCGCCAGAGTTTGTTGTGAGGGTAACCGTGGGGAAGGGACAGGGAGGGGAAAATCTTTTGGGGGAATTTAGAATTTTAATTTGCTTCATTAGTCCTGAAGTAAATAAGCCCTCATGAAGAGAAAAAAGAAAAAATTTAAGTTTAAAAACACAACACTGCAATCACACATGTATCTCTCCTCATCAGGTGGGTTCACATGACTTTCCTAAAATATTAGGAGGTTTCATGTGAGATTTTCGTATGCAATATCTAGAAGTTCGAATTAAAAGATTAGAAGAACAATGAAGAATGAGGAAAAAAAATTAAAAGAAAAAGTTTAAATAAATCTTCAGGGCCAGGTGCGGCGGCTCATGCCTGTAATCCCAGCATTTTGGAAAGCTGAGGCAGGAGCATTGCTTGAACCCAGGAGTTTGAGACCAGCCTGGGCAACATAGCAAGACTTCATCTCTACCAAAAAAAAAAAAAAAAATCCAAAAATTAGTAGGGCATGCTGGTGCATGCCTGTAATTCCAGCTATTCAGGAGGCTAAGGCAGAAGGATTGCCTGAACTTGAGAGGTCAAGGGTGTGGAGAGCCATGATCATGCTACTGCACTCCAACCAGGGCGACAGAGTGAGACCCTAATTAAAAAAAAAAAAAAAGAATTTTCGGTATATAAGGAATTATTGGATGTCGGGTAGTGACCAGCTTTGCTTTGCTCATTCACTAAAATTCAAAAAGAATTTCAATTCATAAGAGAAGGGTTTCAACTAGACATATGAACACTTTGGGGCTTTTGTATTTCTGGCTATAGAAGTGTTCGTAGGCACAAAACAGTAAAAATAATTTATAAATCACCTTCCTCAGTCTTTTTTTTCTCCCTTAACTTGTCTTGAAGATGGTGAAAAATGAAACAGATAAACACTTGTTAGGTCTTGGCTTCAAGAAAGAACTCAAACTAAATGTTCCCTTTCAGGTTTCTCTAACCCTACTGCTTTATGGTTTCTACTAAGAGGGTCTTAATGGGAACCAATTAACTGTAAATACAGTGAGGAGGCTGGGCAGTTAAACAAATGGATTACATTCACCCAGTGATAACACTCCAGCCATCAAATGATTAGCCAGCACTGCCTACTTCGAGTCACAAACACAAATTAAATTCAGATCCAACAGTCTTGAAATTTCTCATTATACCTCAACTACCATTTTCTTGTCTCTAACGATTTCTTTAGGAAAAAAAAAACAGATGGCATTATAAGTTGACATCATACATTTTGTATTTGTATTCAAGCCAAATATCATCAGCTTTTAAAATTCAAGTACATAACTAAATAATTATGGCAACTTCACAAAGGATAATACAATCTCTCAATTACAACATATTATCATACAAATGCCTGTCTCTATATAAAACTACATAAAAATGTGTATTCTTACTCCTTAAAAAGAGACTAAGAGGAAAAGGCAATCGAGCAGTTTCCAAGTAAGCATCCGGCCGTCTTTTCATGAGTAGCAGAGACCCTTGAAGAGAGAATATTCCTATCGGCTTCTGATTTGCAGTGATTATGATCACATCTATTTTTTTTTTCTGTCCTTCATTTTATTTTTTTTTATTTTAAAGATGTGGGATACAATTCAGGTTAGGTATACAAATGTTCATTATGCAGGTACCCTTGCTGATGAAGTGTCCCCTTGTTAATGAGTTGTGCCCCTCCTTCCCCTGGCAGTTTCCCTCAACTGCCAGTCCCACCTCCCCATTCCTTGGCAGTTTCCCGCTCACATCTATTTTTAAATGGTCATTACCTCATCAACCTGATACTGCCTTCTTATTTGCAAAGTCTGTGCAGACAGTAGCAGCTTAGAACTACAGGAAGGCAGAGAGTCTTTCTGGGTGAGACTAGGGGGAGAAAAATTCTCAACGCCATCCGGCTATGAGGAAAATCTAAAAAAAGCTGTCAGGGGTTTCTTTAATGTCTTCCAGCTATTAATGTAGATAACTATGTCCTGAGAGCATGGGGGAAATTTTAGATTTTTTTCAGAGAACGGGAGGGGATCATACATACAACTTCCACCTGGCACTTACAAAGACGTTGAGGCCACCCTGCAGGCATATCTCTACTGCGCCAGTCAGAGCTATTCTCATTATTAAGCTGAAACAGGTGACAGAGGTGCTTTTTCAGAACATACTAGACTGAATTCCAACCGTTCTCAGGTTTGTCTGAGGATGTACTTTAATCCCTTGACCTTTTCTGCCTGCAGAGGGATTGACCTAAAGTGCTGAGGAATTAACAAACCCCAGACACAGCCCTTACTCAGTGACTGGCAGGAGCTGGGTATATGAACACCCCACTCTCCCCCTTTGGGTGTTTTAATTCTGAATTATTTGCTTAAACTGACTACCAATTTCCTCAACAGATTTGAGCTCTAGCTGACCACAGTGGTAACCTGACCAAGAAATCCTTTACCTGCTGACGTCTCTTCCTGTCTCACTTCCCTACTCTTCTACTCACACTTCCTAGGATCATCTCTGGAATAAACCGCTTGCACTTGAATCTTTGTCTCAGGGTTTGCCTTTAGGGCAACAGAAAATAAGAGACTAGTGGAAGAAACCCAGAAAGGTCAGGCAAATAGCAGACTTTATTGATAAGTTCCTGTAAGTGCAAGAAGAGCAAAACTACAGCTGGATCTTGGAGAAAATGAAATCTTGAGGTTGGGCATTGCCAGAAGTCTCCTTCTTATTCTGAGTATCGACCTCATGCTAACAGACTTCCTCCACAGCTGCAAACACAGCCACCAAACGCTCCTGGCCATTTGCCTCTCAGTGTCAACTCTTGACTGAGCCTCAGCTCAACACACTCTCAGGAAAGAATCCCTCGTACATAAAATCTCCAAAATTCAACCCCCAAATGTGTGGAACCCAGTGTATATCTTTCTGTGAAAATGAAAGTTTTTAAATGTTGAGTGTTGCCAGTGTATGTCAGTTACATATAGTTCTCAGGAAAGAACGGGGTCAACCTGATTCAAGGAAACACAACTATTGCCGTCATTTTTGGCTACAGGGACATGAATGCCAGGACTGGTCCACCACATAACACCAGGGAAGCAAAATCTCTAAAGCAGTGGGACTTACCAAGCCATGTAAAGTGCTTGGAGTGAAGAAGGGGAGGAAATATTATCTAAAGAATGAGGCTGTTGGTCCCAGCCTGACACCAGCTACTATTTATTGAACCCCTGCTGTACTATACCACTTATCATTATCTACTGGTATGTCCATCCATCCACCCATCCATTCATCCATCCATCCATCCATCTTTTTAATCCTCGTAACAACCCTGTGATGTAGAAACTATCATTATCACTACCATCCCCATTTCAGATGAGAACACTGAAGCCCAGAAACATTAAATAGCTTGCCAAAGACAAATAGAAAGGTGTGGAGCCAGAGGTAAACCCAGGCAGTCCAGGTTTAGAGTCTACACTGCATCTATCATTTCCTAAGGGAAGAGACAGGTACGCAGCACAGATGCCTCAGTGTGCATACTGTACAGATGTCCACTGGCATCTTCATGCTCCTCCCCACTGCTGCAGTTCTGGGGCACTGATGGGTATGTTTATGGATAAAGGAGACATTAGCAAAGTCAGAATTGAATTCAGAGAAAATAAGATGAGAAGGGGGTGAGCAGACAGAGAGGCAAGGTCTTTACTGGGGAATAGATATGGCCTTTTTGGAAACCTAGAACACTACAATGAGATTAGCTTATATACGAAGAGGACTCCCCTAAAACTGGAATTTATTTATGAAACATTGTATATTTATTCTTACTTGTTTAAATTTCAGCCATCTTCAAAAGTACTCTCCGTTTGATGCAATACACCTATCGAGATACTTCTCAAAACAGTTTTTGAATTCATCCATTTTGATGCCTTTTGGTGCTTCTGCCGTCTTTTGTCTCACCCCTTCCATGTCGGTAAAACGTTTCCCTTTGAGGACTTTTTTCATTCAGGGAGACAAAAAATTTCGCTCAACGTGAGATCGGGTGAGTAGGGAGGGTGGGGCATGAGGGTCATGCCATTTTTGGTAAACAAACAAACAAACAAACTGCTAAACACAGCACAGTACGGGCAGGTGTGCTCAGAAATCACCCATCGTGAGATGGGCAAATGCAATGAATCTCAAAAAAAAAAAATCACTGAAGCTGAATGCAGCCTCTCACAACGCTAGCTAATGGGTCCCTAGAACACTTACCTAGCAGGGGAAGCCTGTACTATAAGGGGCCCACCCTCCAAAAGATAATTCTGGACTTTTTGGGTCACCCTCATATATAACATCTCCAAAATTTAACCCCCAAATGTGTGCAACCTAGACGTATATCTTTCTGTGAAAATGAAAGTGTTTAAATGGTTGAGTGTTGCCAGTATATGTCAAAATTACATATAACTCACCTTTTCAAATCTTTATTTTGACATTTTATTATAGGCCATAAAATTGCCACAACTTGACAATTTATTGTTTTGTTTTTAGGTGTATTTTTTTTTTTTTTAAATCCTTCTCCAAAGGGAAACTTGAATTTCAAAATACTGGCCTTCTGACTAACAGTCTACTGTTTTAGAGAGAGCAATTTCTGGCACTTCAAAGGAAGGTTTCTTTTTATTGACATTGCATTATTGCTTCTAGAGTTGCTATGGACAGTCTGAAATGCCAAGATAAAAAAATTAATCATCAAAATTAATAATAGCATAAAGTACTGCTTATTAGTAACATGAGCTAAATAAGTTCTGAAATAAATTGACATAAAGGGATACATGATTGGTAAGGTCATTTGGAGTAATTCATTCATAGGAATAACATATGTGGAATGTAGTTCTGCAAAATAACTAAAATGTCTCTTTCATTCCTTTACCTCTATTCTGGCCATCTGCCTTCCACCTTTCCTCATTGTTGAATTCCTCTGACTTCTTTCTCTCATAGCATCGCTATCTTTTCCTTTCTCCCCTTCGGTTGTCTTGTTACCACCAAATCCCTTGGTCAGACTCACTTCCAAGTGCACACTGTCATAACGTCTGAATCTGCAGAAAATATAAGTCCCTTCGTATAGTTCTTATGCAGTACCCAGTATAGGGGATGATTATACAGGAAAGCAAAGCTCCTGCCCCAGCCCCCTGGGCCTTCTGCATGCTGGGCTGGCAGGCACTTGTTCTGCCCATAGATTTCTGAATTGTCCTGGAGACCTGTGATGTGCGCCTGATGGAACCTCACTACATCAGAGGATTTGTAGCCCTCGACCCTTCTTGAGCCCTTGACTGATACCTAGCTGTCTGTGTGTGAGTGTGTGTATTTCCAAATTAAACTGAATTCTCCTTGTGAGAAAGAATTAAGTCAATTGCCCTTGACAAGTATATGTTGAAGTATCTACTTGAGGGACAGCCAAAAGGATGAACACAAAACATCTCTCCTTCCCTTTCTTCAGTTTCATTCCGCAGATCTTCCAGAAAAACATCACTTCCAAGTGACTGTCAGGCTGAGAGATGCCCCATGGTTCCACACCACCAAGAGGAAAATTCCAGGTCGCCCATCATCACGGCATAAATCTCAGCCCAGCTGAACTGTAGCTGCGGCACTTCCCTAAACATGCTGAGCCTGTTCAGAATCGAACTGAAGGAAGATTTAATTTTCACAATTCAAAAAGATACTCTGGAGATGAACCAGTGCTAGAGGCATAGAGAAATAAAACACTTATTGTACAAAGGGAAATAAAGGCATTGAGCGTGCCATGGCAGGGTGTGGCCCTATTCTTCTAGCTGCCCAGTCCACAGGTATGCTAGGTCAAGCCCTGAAGCTACTTAATGCGTCCATTATTAATGTATTGACTCTTGGCTTTTAGCACACCCTTCAATAAACAATGGAATCCCTTTAAACATCTCTCCTTTAAAGTGAGCATGATGGTCAGCTCTCCCTGTACATGGTGCTGGAGGGAAAGAGGAAGAGGAAGAGGCTCCCTGCAATTTCAGGCATGGGCCAGGGGTAGGCGGTATAGGTGTGGAACTAGCCAGTAGAGCCTGTCCCAGTCGTATGCTCAGAATACTCTCCCTCTGACACCCTGCAGCCTCAGCTTGGTGACCATTTTTCTGCAACCCTCTCAAAACAGAAACCAGAGCCTCTGTGCAGCCTCACCCTCCAAAGGCCTCCTGCCTCTGCAATGCCTAGACCCGCCTCCAATCTTCCCTTCCTGTGGCCCTCATGCTCTGAAGGCCTTCTATAATGTACCTGGCATTATGCATCTATATTCAGACTTTTATTCTTGGCTAAGCCAAGCATTCAACATTGCCAGAGACACACAAAATGAAAACTAGGCATATCTTAACTATATACTGTAAAGTGTTAATTCCAGCCATACATTTCCCACGGTGTCAGCAGATTCAAAGACACTATAATGTCAAAGTTATGTGAAGCTATAAATATCTTAGCTTAGAATTGTGTGTTTATTTTATTTATTTATGTATTTATCCCTAGGACAGCTGGACTCCCATTGTGTGCCCATGCCATGGGGGCTGGCGCCTTGTTCCCCAACCTGCTCTGCAGAGCAGTGTTCCCAGCTTGCCCAGTGGCTTCAGAGCAGCTGCAGCCTGGCCTATCCAGCCAACCTCTCTGTTGGAAAGGGCTGTCATACCTTTTCCAATGAAGTCTAAACCCCTTCCAAGTTTATCTTCCTAGATACTCTCCCTCAGTCCTAGGGTAGCATGGAGAGTTTCCCTGTATCTTACATTGACTCTTTTATCATAGTTCATCACTCTTTATACTAAACTTTCCCTATGTTGCTCACTGTGTCATCTCTATCTCCTCATTGGAGATTGTATTACAAGATTTGGAGCTAACATGCCAACTGTTAGAGCTTAAAAAAATACTGTTGCTTTGTTTCCCAGGTCTTGACCCCTGGAGCTACTTAGGGGTGATGCTTCTTTTTTTTTTTTTTTTTTTGAGTTGGCGTCTCACTCTGCTGCCCAGACTAGAGTGCAGTGGCCGCTCCCGGCCACCGCAGCCTCGACCTGCTGGGCTCCGGTGATCCTTCCGCCTCAGCCTTCCAAGTAGCCGGAATTACAGGCATGTGCTACCACGCCTGGCTGATTTTTTGATTTATTGTAGAGATGAGGTCTCGCTGCCCAGGCGGGTCTCGAACCCCGTGGGCTCAGGCAATCCACTCACCTCAGCCTCCCAAAGGCGCGGGATTACAGGCTGAGCCACCGAGCCCGGCTGCTTCTTTTTTAATGAATGGCAGTGCTACTTTATGCTTTATTGAATATTAATTTCACGTACCTCTTTCCATCTAGAGGTAAATGTATTTCCCCACCCTTGAATTTGGGCTGGCCTTAACTTGTTTTGACCAATAGAATGTGGGGGAAGAGATGTTAAATGACATTCAAGATGACCCTTAAGAGAGCTTGCAGCTTCCATTTTTGCCTCTTGGAATACTGCTCCTACACTGACACAGAAATGAAAGGCCACCTAGAAGAGATTCAGGGGATCCTAGCCAAGCATCAACAAAAACTGCCAGATAAGGGAGGCCATCTTGGATCTTCCAGCCTAGCCAGTAACCTAGCTTGAATGCATGTCTATGAGCTCGGGAAAGACCAACAGGGGAACTGCCAAACACACCCACACAAACTGCTATATTTTTAAGCAGTTAAATTTGGGGATGGAATGTTAAACAGCAATAGATAACTAAAATATACAGCTTCCCATTGTCAAATGAATCTCCTAATTTCTTAATTATTCGATAAATTAACTTGTAGTAAATATATGAAGACGTTTCTTTTGACCAAATCCCACCCAGCCTCAGAAAAACATGCTCAAATAAGACCTCGTGTCATTATGGATTCCTTTTCACATAGCTTTCCGGTAGGGAATGTAAAATGCTATACATAATGACTTGGGTATTAAATGTTTCAAATGACAAACTAGATAAATAGCTTAAATAAACATGAACATAGAAACCCAATGTTTACAGAATTGTGTTTACTTGTAAAAATAAAGACAACAAAAAGACAAGAGAAAGAAGATTCAGAAACTGGAGGTAAGTGTTTCTGAATTACCCACTGATAGAAAAAGTCAGAGCTTCCACTGCTGGAATCAATCATTAGAGAGCTCCTTTTTCTGCTTTTTGTGCTGCTGGGGAGTCCACAGCAAATCAGACTCTGAAAAATCTATAATGTACCTGTCGTTATGCATCTATATTCAGACTTTTAATCTTGGCTAAGTTAAGCATTCAACACTGCCAGAAACATGCAAAGTGAAAATTAGGTATATTTTAACTACATACTGTTAAATGTTTTTTCTTCCAGCCATACATTTCCCATGGTGTCAGCAGATTCAAAGACACTATAATGTCAAAGTTATGTGAAACCATAAATGTCCTTAACTTAGAATTATGTGTTTATTTTTTTTTTTTTACTTTTTCTAGAAACTCCATAACTTTCCATTTTTAATTCAGAAGGTGTTTCTAGACACGATGTCTGCTATCAATATTCAAAAGCCTACCTGAAAAATTTTTTAAGCATTGAATGATGAGAAAATCATAAAAATTAGGGAAAAATTTAAATCAGAATTTTAGTTGAATAAAAGTAAAACTTGGTAAATAACAAATGCATTGATAAAGTCCACCTGGAATTTATCTATTCTAAAGAACAAATCACAATGCCCTTGAAGCAAATATCAGTCACAGGGCAATATTTCTAATTGCTGACACAGGAGTTCAGTCCACCAATTATTCACTATTCGATGGGCAAACAGTGTAGCAAAGGGGTTAGGAGCACATACTCTGGGCTCAGGCTGTGTGGACCTGAATCCAGGCTCCTCTGCTCTCTAGCTGTGTGATACCGGACAAGATCACTCAACCTCCCTTACGATCACTTAAGATAGACACAACTATCTTAAAGGAAGTTTGAGGATTAAACAACTTACTTTGACCGCTGCTTTGCTGAACTCTGGTGTTTCCACGTGGCTCTCTGAGCCACCACCGCCATGTTTCTTAGCTTTGGCCTCCTTCCCTACCTTGGGGAGGTGAATCATTCTCTTTCTCTCTCTCTCTAATTTACTTTCTAAATAAACTGTATTTTCCAAACTAAAAAATAAACTTTCATGCCTTAATATTTATAGAACACTTAACAGTTCCTACTACTCAGTAAGCTCTAGATCAATGTTGATACATATAAATAAGGAAAAACACGTGACCAGCAACATAATTCTAGACATGGTGTGATGGTGCATCATTAATACAGGCTTTCTAGTGGTTTCTATTTGGCAGCTTCTCTTTAAATTTATGAGACCATCTGACCTATTCCAT
Source organism: Carlito syrichta (assembly GCF_000164805.1). NCBI lineage: Eukaryota > Metazoa > Chordata > Mammalia > Primates > Tarsiidae > Carlito > Carlito syrichta. The sequence goes on along the minus strand of NW_007057683.1, from coordinate 433,824 downwards.
AGAGTCTCTAAGATACATTTAGAGCTCAGGCTTATACAATAAAATCCAGAATTCATTTCCTACCTGATTTAAGCAAATAATGTGATAAAACAATGGTGTGTGCATATGGAGCTGCAAGAGACGGGGGAGTTATGGGGTAGGGAGAGGTGATATTATTCTTGTCAGTCTCATCCTGCTAGGCCACAGAAAAGCCATGCATAGAAACAAAGACGGCACAGGTGAAAGGACCCTTCTGCACACCTGCTCCAAGCCCATCCTAGAAAGTTCCGTTCCCACAAGTTTCTCATTTTGGCACGCTCAGAGTTTCTGCCTTCCTATTCATCCCTCTACCTGCTTGGGCCTGGCTGCCAGAAGAACCCTGGTCCCTACCGGTAGCCCAAACGGCCATCCAGGACACAAATACAGAGACAGGAAGGGAGACGGAGCTTTAAATAACCACAGCATAAGCATAACTGACTTTCACGTATTCTAACAATTAGGAACCAAATCTGATTCTTAGGCACCATACAATCTATCTTCAGTGAGTATCATCCTTTCAAAGTGTACACTGACTGCAGACAGCAATCACTATTCCCTAGCTGGTGGGTGCTTTCCCTGGCCAGCCAGACACTCTTCCCAGCACCAGACAGGCATCAACCCCATTTATTTTCACAACTATCCTAGGAGAGGGGCACCACCATTATCCCAGCTTGCAGATGAGGAACCTGAGGCACAAAGAAGTTCAGTCACTCAAAGCTCTCAACAGCAGACCTAGAATTTAAACCCAGGCAGTCTGAATCCAGTGTCTGTGCTATTAATAACGACCTACCTACCTGCCTGTTTATACCATGGTCTTACACCAATTATGCTCTTATTTCTGAAAATTCTTCCTTTGCAGTCTCTCTCAGGGCCAATTTATCAGTCACAGAACATTTGTCTCAATAATGTATAATTATTCTACATTTTAAAAAATGATAACCTCCTACCTGACCCCATTATTCACTATTCTAGTAACTATGGACGACGTAAGGAGAAAATACATAAACTGGAAAAAAAAGTAAGATGAAACAGAACTTGCCAATAAGGGACTTACTGTCTCAAACCAAAAGCATTCACCTCGGGCTTTGTTAGGGCAAAGTAAAAAAGTTTACAGATATGTTAGTACCTTGGAGCCCAATAAAAACGCACACTGATTTTTAATTACATTAAAACGCAGAATGATCTATTTTCACTTTAATTGTTCGATATATCTATTAAGATTCGGCCTGTGGGCTCCTCCAGCCCTGAGGAAACAGCAGTGAGCAAAGAAAACAAAGGCCCTTCTCTCTGTGGAGCTAATGTTGCATTGCAGTGGGGAGACCCGTGATGAGCCGGTTCAAAAGCACCAGGTGAGGTCAGGCAGAGGCAAGGGCTAGGAATAACTAAAGCAGGGCCCGGGGCTGAAGTCTGAAGGGAGGAGGCCATTTTGAGCAGGTGATCAGTGAGATCTTCTCCACAGAAGGGACATCTCAGCAGAGACTGAAATGAAGTCAGGAAGTACACTCTGCCATCCTCTGGAGGAAGGACATTCCAGGAGGAGCATTTAGCAGAGCTGAAGAAACCACAAGGGGGGGCGGGGAGTGGGAGAAAATGGAAAACATGTACAATAAAAAGAAACCCTGTTCTTTATAGCACTGTATTATTTTGGGTACCGCTCATAATCATGCCAGTAGTGGATCGTTCATGCAGCAAATATTTCTTGTGAGTTTCTCAAGTACCAGACTCTGGGCTCAGTGCCAGGGATAGTAGTGAACACAATCATCACTGCTTATCACAAACCAAATAAAAAATCCAACTGCATGAAGGAAAAGTACAAGGAGTGTGTAGATCAGAGGAAATACACCTTATCTGAGTGGGGATGGGGGGATTACCTAAGGAAGTGATGTATTCCAGCTGAGAGCTGGATGGGTATCAACTAACCAGATGACGAACGGAAAAGAGTAATCCAGGAACCAGCATGTGTAAAGGCCCTGTGGTCAGAGGGAGCCTAGCGGGAACAGCTGGAAATTGCTAAAGTCTGGTTTAAGGTGAAGCTGGAGAGTGTGACAGAGGCCAGAGTATGCAGGGTCACCTGTCTGTAGCCATACTGAGGATGTTCGCCTTTGCACAAACAACTGGAAGTCATTGAAGTGTTTTGAGCCATTTAAACCTTTCAGTTTTGAGTGTATTATAGTGTATTATAGCTTTCATTTTTTTTTTGAGTTGGAGTCTCACTCTGTCGCCCAGACTAGAGTGCAGTGGCCGCTCCCGGCCACCGCAGCCTCGCCTGCTGGGTTCCAGCGATCCTTCTGCCTCAGCCTTCTGAGTAGCCGGAATTACAGGCATGCGCTACCATGCCCAGCTGATTTTTTGATTTATTGTAGAGATGAGGTCTCGCTGCCCAGGCGGGTCTCAAACCCAGGGGCTCAGGCAATCCACTCACCTCAGCCTCCCAAAGGCGTGGGATTACAGGCTGAGCCACCGAGCCCGTCTTATAGCTTTCTTACGGACTTAAGAAGTACAGTCAATGGTTGGCATCACTTTTCCTCTACTTGCCCAAGTTTACTACAGGTTTGATTTGACCTATTCAGCTAAAAACCACCAGCTTCCCTTCCAATTATCTAATGCCATAGTATAAATGGGATCACACAAAACAAGAGTGTTGAATAATTTCCATTCTGGAAATGGTTGAATTCTTCCATTTTTATTACATCATACTCGCTTAACAAATCCCATTTTGGGGGAGACCCCCAAAAACCAGAATTTATTTATAAAAAATGGTGTCTTTATTCTTAAATGTTTAAACTTCAGTAACCATCAAAGTCCTCTCTGTTTGATGCAGTATACCTCTTGAGAGGCTTTTCTATTGCCCAAAACAGTTTTTGCACTCCAGTTCTGAGGCCTTTTAGTGCTTCTGCCACTTTTTGTTTCACCTCTTCCTCATCGGCCAAACAGTCCTCTTTGAGGAATGTTTTCATCCAGGGAAACAAACAAACAAAAAAGCCACTCAGGGTGAGATCGGGTGAACAGGGAGGGTGAGGCACAGGGGCCATGCCATTTGTGGTCAAAAACTGCTGGCAGTTTGGGGCAGGTGTGCTCAGAAATCAATGTGGGCAGACGTTTTGAAAGAATCTCAAAAATAAATTTCTGAAGCCAATTGCAGCCTCTCACCACAACACTAGCTGGCACACTGATGCCAATGAGTTCCTAGAACACTTACCTAGAAGGGGAAGCTTGTACCACAAGGGGCCCAGCCTTCCAAAAACTAACTCTGAGTTTTTTTGGGTCCCCTCGTACATCCTGTGAAGACCTAGCCTATAATGTTCCCCCGAGTTTCACACTCTGTAATCTGCTATGAAAATGCAGTTGAAGATGGTGTGCAATATTATTCTCTAGAATTGGAATAAGACATGAAGAGAAAAAATTAGGACAAGTGCCATATTTGGAGATTATTTTCTTTGAGAACAACAACAAAGAACTGCCTAATAATTAATCACATCAGATGAAGAAAAAGAGCTTTTATTGACCTTCTGGTTATGTACAATTGGTCCAGTGATGTGTCCACAAACTATTTATTCAGTAGCTGAATACAGAATAAAGAATACTCTGACTCTTTTCCTACAAGAGTTGACAAAGAGAGCATCTTTCCATTAAATAAATTAGTATCCGAGGAAGAAAAAGCAAAAGGAAAGGGCAAAATCAAACTCTGGGAACTCTGGAGAGAAGGAACCCAGGTATCCCAGGTCTATGTTTATAGACGCAGATAAGCTCGGAGAAATTACATGAAAATTATAGACTTACTTAGAACCAGCGCTACTGCACATCAAAAGTAGACAGGATAAAGAAAACACGGTACATATACACAATGGAATATTACACAGTCATAAAGAAGGACAAAATCATGAACTCTACAGCAAATTAGATGGAGGTGGGGACAATCATACTTAGTAATCACAGAAACAGAGAAACAGAGAACCGAACACCACATGCTCTCATTCATAAGTGAAACCTGAACATTAATCACAAATAGCACAAAGGAGGGATCACAGTCATGAGACACCATTGGGGGTGGGGGGGCACATAACAACACAGAGGGCACCTGGTCCAAAACTAGGGAAACTGAGGACCAGTTGGAGGCCCAAACTTCACCAGCACTTAGGTTACTTGCATACCTGATTTGTACTCCCACATCTCTATAAGAAAATAAAGGAAGAAGAAGGAGTAGGAGAAGAAGAGGAAGAGGAGGAAGAAGAGGAGGAAAAAATGATAGGTTTGCAGAAAATGACTGAATGTCAGAACCCGGACCAGGTCCCCTCCTACTCACATCTCCAGTGCAAGTCTGTGGCAAGCAATGCCCCACCACCTCTGCCCGGGGACTTTCTCCCAGCTCATGCCTAGGCATGCCAGGATTCAGACCCTCCAGATCAGCCCTCAGTCAGATGCTGAGGGCTCCCACTTGTGATTGGGGAAAAAAAGTAAAAATACCCCAACTTCTCATCCAGCATACGGGACAACCTAAAACATCTTCCACGCCACATCTCAATGCTCTGTGACCCTGACCATGAACGTCCACTTCCCTTCCCCGTCTCCCTTCCCCACCCTCCTACCAGGGATTCCTGGCACCACCTCCCAGATAAACTATTTCACTCGAATCCTTGTCTCAGGGTCTGCTTTTGGAGAGTCCCACACTAAGAAAGCAGAACTACAGTATAACTTAAGACTGAGTTCTTTTAACTCCATACTCAGCTAAAGACATCCAAAACTAAGAGGAAAGTCGTGAAACCCATTGTACAAGGGCATTTCTAACAACCAGAGAGAGAGGAGAAGAGAGAAAGGGGCAGGGAAAAAGCATTTACACAATTTAAAAGACCAAAGGGCTTAACAGACAGATGAATGGCAGAAACATATATGGTACGTTTTCTTAAAACAATCAGGTACGCCTATATGAAATGCTAGCTTATCTATATATTAGTAGATCTAGCTGTATAACCTTTCAGTTAATTTAAAAATTAAGAAAATGTGAATCCATGTTTGAGCTAAAGCAAAAAGAGCTATCATGTTTTGGATTTCTTCCTACATACTTTGTGAATTCTCTGAGACACACAAAGTTGATACTGTTGTATGAGCAATCCTAAACTTAATTTACAGTCTTAGCAATAAAAGTCCTGTTTTTACCAAGTATGACCAACATAAATTTAAGTTTGTGCTTTATTTGTTTTACAATTTGATTAACAATCAAATCTGTTTAAGAATATATGATTATGTAACACTTTTCTTTTTTTTTTTGAGTTGGAGTCTCACTCCATCGCCCAGACTGGAGTGCAGTGGCACAGTCACGGCCACCCCAGCACCTACCTGCTGGGCTCAGGCAATCCTTCCTCCTCAGCCTTCCAAGTAGCCAGAACTACAGGCATGCACTACCACATCCAGCTAATTTTTTATTTATTGTAGAGACATATCTCGCCAAGATGCCCGAGCTGGTCTCCAACCCGCAGGCTCAGGCAATCCGCTTGCCTCGGCCTCCCAAAGTGCTGAGATTACAGGCGGAGTCACCGAACCCAGCCTATGTAACACTTTTATGATCAGATTTTCATTATTTATTCTTTAAAAACAATGCAAAGTGAAACAAAAAAAATTTATTCTTCTAGTAGCAAGTAGTGGGAGGGTCAGTCTTACTGCTGAGAGGTCAAGTTTACAGATAAGTTTGTAGCTTTCAAGGTACACCTTAGCCTGCCATCAATCTCTGCATCTTTTCTTGAAACTAGTTTCAACAATAAAGATGTAAGAAATTTCCAGTAAAATAAATAAAAAGGTACCCTCTAAAATCACTCTTCTGACATGCCAGTTGAAATTGCATATAGAATGAGTTAAAATTACAGAAACAATACTGAAGAGGAATAAGTTCAAGGTTAGTAGTGGTTGCCTCCAGGTTGTGAATTTATGGGTGATTTTGTTCTTTAATAATTCTCTCTTCCAATTTGTTTATATTACTTTTATTATCCATTCATAATATTTTTAATCAATAAAAATAACTGAATTTGTTTAAAAAACTCCTCTGAACTCTTTTGTAAAAATGGATTTTGGAAATGGGGCTGTTATTGGTAGATGATTTCTGCCCTCCCACAAGAAGATTCATGTTTAATTCTGTCCCCAGGATTCAGACTCACTTGTACAACTGTAGGCTAGATTTATATATATATATATAACAAAAAAAGGAAGTGTCTTGATTGCTTGACCTATTGAGTCGTATTTCAGAACAGTTCCCTAAAATCTGCTCTTCTCCTGACTGTCATAACTGTTTGCTAATTTCAACAGATTCGGACAAATGATATGTAATTAGCAAAAGAAGAGTCTTACTTCATAATAATTAATGGCTTGCAAAGGAACCCTCAGCGTATGCTAAAGAAGTTACTAGTGTCTCAATTTATCAAAATATAAACACTCATTTACCCAAGAAGCAACCCACTTTGTAAACATATGTCTAAGTATACATGTCATTATTTATTCACTCATGCGATACAATTTATTCGATGTCTATTATTTGCCAGGTACTAGGATAAGTAATGGGACACAAAAAATATCCTTTCCCTGCACTGGAATATTAATAGATAGGAAAGAGAAAAGGAGCCATACATACAAGTAGGTACAATCAAATATTTCAAATATAATGTCGAGTAACACATCTACAGTTCATTCTGAGATTCATTCAAAAGCTATTGGACACCTACTATGCACCAAGGATCATTCCAATTTATAAATTGTAGAAGAAGATTATTTTGAGAGGGATGCTGCTTTAAACACACATAATGATCCACAGCTCTATTCATGTGTATCACCTAGGTAATAAAAAAAATGTTTTAAATAGGCTTCCTCTCCTAAAATCCTCTTTCTTTTGCAAGCCAAGAATAGAAAGGAAAGCCCAAGTCAGCTGAATATGATGTTTGAGAGCCATAAAATAACTGTCCTTACCAAGAATACAGGATTGTTCCAACAACAGATGTGAGTTTGCTGTTTTCTTGTTTTTGCTTTGCCAGGCCAAAGTCAGCTACAATTCACAAAACAAAGCAATATGTTATTATATTTTCACAGGATTAGCATTATTCCTTAACTTTTAACATTCTACACAATTACTATTGCACTTCACAGCAGAAGATTTTCTTTTTTTTTTAAACCCCCTGTACCAATCTTCTATGCCACTCCCAGTCTTAGTTACCATGTTTTTAACCTGAAATAAGTCTTGCTGGCTGAAACATAGGACAAAGTGCTTATTGAACTTGTGATTCCACTTTTTAGGTTATTCTTTACAATTTTCAAGTAAATAGAGTGAATCTATATGGCAGTCATCCCTCCTCAGGCCAAAAGAAGAGTAAGAGATGCCTGGAAACCACCGTGAAGGTCTGAAAACCTGAAATTAACTGGCATCAATTTGTTCTAAGTCACAGTAAATTTATGTTCATAATCATCTCAAAGTATTTATATATCAACAAAAAATTGTTACTTTATCATAGAACACCAAATGTCTATATTTAATATCAGCACTAGACTGTACTTTTCAAAACACCTTCAAATGTTTCTCCTTTTTAAACAATCTTAGATCAAAGTGATGAAAACAAGTATTATTCCTATGCTAAGATTCATGAACATTTCAAACAGATTGCCAAGACTGCACAAAAAACCAGTACTAAACGAGGGTGAGAATTCAACTTGCTTTTCCTAATAAGATTTGATGTCCACAGTGTCATGTTATAAAGTGCTGCAAATGCTTATGGAATTTCACTGCAATGAACTTTAATAGAGTATTTGATTATTTACATATACTAAAATACCTTTCACATTGAAAATATTCCAAAGTAGTTCACTTCAAAATAATTTTAAAATTCACATTATTAATAATAATAATACATATTTACTAACCAACAACCTTATGCAAGCACAACTTTAGCTGCTTGCGTGAATTGCCTCATTTAAGACTCATGGCAACTCTGAAAGATAGGTACTACCATGAGTATAGCTTAGTGCCTAAAGCCGGGACTCTGAAACGGGCAGCCTCAATTTGAATACTGGCTCTATTATATGCAATCTGAGCAAGTGATTTAATCTCACTTTGCAATAGCTGTCTTATTTGAAACATAAGGACGATAACAGTATAGTATGTGTATAGTAGTAGATAGTATAGTACAACAAATGTAAATAATTGAATAAGTGCAAATACCATGTGTCCATTATAAATATTGTACAGATAATATTGTATTGTATATCTAAATAATGTAATAGAGTACTGAACAGCTGATGTATATTATTTAATTTTCACAACTACCCATTTTATAGATGGGGACACAGGCTCAGAGAGAATGAGAAACTTGGCCAGTGTCCCACAAGGGGAAATTAACAAAGTCAGATCTCAATCTGGGGTTGCTTGATTTGAAAGTTCCAAATCCTTATCAAAACGCAATACTGCTAATAAAGAAAAATCAGGCCCAGATCAATTCAATGATAAATTCAACCAAACATTTAAGAAATAGATACCAACTGTGCACAAACTCTAACAGAAAATAGAAGAGGAAGGAACACATCTCAACTCATTTCTCCAGCATTACTGCAATACCAAAGCCAAAGACATTACAAGGAAAGAAAACTGCAGAGCAGCAGCCTCATGAATGTAGGCACAAAAAATTTCAACAAACAAACAAAAGTAAATCAAATCTGGTGATATATAAAAAGGATAACACATAATGACCAAGTGGGGTTTATGCCAAAAATATAGGCTGATTCAACATTTAAAAATCAATCAATGTAGACCAGGTGCAGTGGCTCATGTTTGTAATCCCAGCACTTTAGGAAGCCGAAGCAGGAGGATTGCTTGAACCCAGGAGTTTGAGACCAATCTGGGCAACATAGCAAGACCTTGTCTCTATTAAAAAGAAAAAGTTTTTTAAAAAAATTAGCCAGGCATGGTGGCATGTGCCTGTAGTTCCAGCTTCTCAGGAGGTTGAGGCAGGAAGATTGCCTGAACCCAGAAAGTGGAGGCTGCAGTGAACTGTGATCATGCCACTGCACTCCAGCCTGGACAACAGAGTGAAACCCTGACTCAAATAAAATAAAATAAAATTCAGCAATGTAGCTACGTGGTTCACCAGAGCAATACATTAAAGAATGAAAACCATACGATCATCTCAACAGATGTACAAAAAGCATGACAAAACTCGATTTCTATTCCCTTCAGCAAAATACGAATAGATGGGTACTTCCTACAAAAACCAACAACTAACATTCTACCTGATGCTGAAAAACTGAGTGTTTTCCCTTTAAGTTCAAAAGCAAGGCAAGGCTGTCCACCACCCTCATCGTTCCTATTCAACATTGAACTTAAAGTCCAATTCAGTACAATATTTGTATGCAAATTTTTGTGTTAGCATAATTTTTAATTTCTCTTTGTTAGATACCTTGGAGTGGGGTTGCTAGATCATATTATAAGGATGTGTTTAACTTGATTTTTTTAAAACTGTCAAGCCAAAATGTTTTCTAGTGTTTTCTCTCACCAGAAATGTATAAGACTTCCAGTTGCTTCTGAATCCCCATCAGCATTTGATGTTGTCAGTTTTGGTTTAATTAGCCATCCTAATAGGTATGAAGTGAAATCTCAGTAAAGTTTTCATTTTCATTTCCCTAATGATTATTAGGGAATGTGTTGAATGTTTTTCATGTACTTGTTTGCCATCTGAATATCTTCTTTAGTTAAGTGCAATATGAAAGTTTTGCCCATTTTTTCATTAAGTTGTTTTCTTATTATTGAGTTTCTGACATAAATTATTTGTCAGATATATGATTTGCAAATATTTTCTCTTAATCGGCAGCTTGTCTTTTCATTACCCTAATAATGTTTTTCAAAGAATAGAAGTTTTCAACCTGGATGGAGTCAAATTTATTAATGTTTTTCTTTTATACTATATGGTTTTGATGTTATAGCTAAAGAAACGTTTTCCAAGCCCTAGACATTTTATAATATAAGTTATTCATGTAGTCCCATGATTCACATTGAGTTTTCATATAAGGTACAAAATATGGGTTGGGGTTCTTATTTTTGCATGTGAATTTCCAACTATTCCAGCACTAATTTGTTGGAAATAGCCCATTCCTCTCCCTGACCACCAGAGTTATACATACATTCATCTGGATAGTCACTACCTTCACTTAAGTGTCTCCTAGGTATCTCAAAATTAACACATCCCAAAGGAAATTCTTAATCCCAGTCAAACAACTCCTCCTTGGTTCCTGTCTTGATAAGTATCATCATCACTGACCTGGGTATTTTCCTCAGTTCTTTCGCTAGCTGTCAATGCATTGCCTCTAGGCTTCAAAACCACCCTTCACAGCTTTGCTTTGTGACACTGGAACTGGACCCTATAATGTTTTTCCTTTACCAGCTGGCTTATGTAAAGCTTTGGCAGTAGAGAGGCTGAAGAAAAACTGCAGAAGAGGAGTTTCTCTTCTGCTCCTGTTCTGACATGCTTCCTCGTTCCCCTGGTTGTAGCGTGCAGAATGTCTAGCAGAACTCACTTCCCTGCAGGCAACTTCTTAGAAAGTTCCCCTGGCACTCCATCCAGCTTCTCAGAAAATCTTGCAGCTCCTCAGCAGACAACACACTAGGAAATTCTGCTGGTACCTCAGTCAGCTTCACAACACTGCCACAGGGAGATTTTCAGTAAGTTCCACCAGCATTCTAGTCAGCCAGTTGGCCTCATGAGCACCCCGGCCAGCAGCTTCCCAGTAAGTTCCATTAATGACCCAGTTTCCTGAAGAGTTGTGTTGGCATCCCAGGGGGAAACGTCCTGCTTGGCAGCTTTATCTCACAGCTTTTCTTTTCTTTTCTTTTCTTTTTTTTTTTTTTTGAGTCTAAGTCTCACTCTGTCACCCAGGCTGGAGCACAGGCTGGCACGCTGCTCACAGCCACTGCAGCCTCGACCTGCTGGGCTCAGGTGATTCTTCTGCCTCAGCCTTCCAAGTAGCTGGAACCACAGGCATGTGCCACCCCGCCCGGCTTATTTTTTTGCTTTATTATAGAGACGAGGTCTTGCCATGTTGCTCAGGCTGGTCTCGAACCCCTGAGCTCAGGCAATCCTCTTGCCTCCGCCTCCCAAGTGCTGGGATTGCAGGCTTGAGTCACCGCACCCGGCTCCCATAGCATTTCAATGCCACTCTTTGCCTTCGGTGGGCTATAGTCACACCCTCTCCAACAAAGCCATAGAGGAGAGGGGTTCTCTTGAAATGTGCCCCTTGTCCATTTCACCTTAACTCTAAAGGTAGTGACCGCTTCTCCTATAGGCATGACTCACTTTATTGTGCTTCAGTGTACCGTGTTTCATAAATAATGCATTTTTTTTAACAAATTGAAGGTCGGTGGCAATCCTGTGAGGAGCAAGTCCACCACACAGTACACTTGTTTTTAACTTTTAATGTTTTTAATTTTAAAGATGTGGGGTACAATTCAGTGTTAGGTATACAAATGTTCATTATGCAGGTACCCTTGAGGATGAGGTGTACCCCCCTACCCTGGCAGATTCCCAATCCTGCCGCCCCCCCCCCCCCGCCGGCAGTTTCCCCACTACTTTCAATCCCTTTTTTTAAAAAAGCAGGATTTATTGAGAGAACAGAAAAGCTCCCACAGTGGTAGGGGACCCAAGGGGGTTGCCCCAATCCACTTCTTGTAGTATTAGGATAATTGTTTAAGGTCCGCTTATGAGTGAGAACATATGATACCATCAAGAGAGCAGGGAGATAGCCCATAGACTGGGAAAAAATATTTGCCAATCGTATGTCTGACAAAGGTCTAACATCTATGATCTATAAGGAACTCAAATGTGCCAAAAAGAAAAAAATAAACAGCCCCATTACAAAGTAGGCAAAAGACATGAATAGATACTTCTTAAAAGAAGACGTATGAACAGCGAACAGATACATGAAAAAATGTTCAGCCTCACTAGTCATCAAAAGAAATGCAAATTAAAACCACACTGCAATGCCACCTAACCCTGGTGTCACTTTTCAAGAGCATGTGCTCATTTCATGCCTCTGTTACATTTTGGTAATTTGCACAATATTTCAAGCTTTATTGTTATTATTATTATTATTACTATTGCATCTGTTATGTTAACCTGTGATGAGTTCTCTTCGATGTCATTCTTCTAATTGTTTTGGGACACCACAAATTATACTCATATAAGATGCCACACTAGGCTGGGTGCGGTGGCTCAAGCCTTTAATCCCAGTCCTTTGGGAGGCCAAGGTGAGAGGATTGCCTGAACCCACAGGTTTAAGACCAGCCTAGGCAACTTGGCGAGACCTCATCTCTACAATAAATTTTTTTTTTAAATTAGCCAAGTGTGGTGGCACGCGCCTGTAGTTCCAGTTACTTGGAAGGGTGAGGCAGAAGGATTGCCTGAGCCCAGAAGGTCGAGGCAGTGGAGGCCGGGAGCATGCCACACAAAAAAGATGGCACACTTAATTGATAGATGTGTGTGTTCTGATTGCTCCATTGAGCAGCCGTTCCTCTGTCTTTCTCCCTCTCCTCAGACCCCTTTATTCCTTGAGACACAACAATACTGAAATTAGGCCAATTAATAACCCTACAGTGGCTTCCAAGTATTCAAGTAAAAGGAAGAATCACATGAAAAGCTAGAAACTTTGAATCAGAAGCTAGAAATGACTTTGGTGAGAAAAGCATGTTGAAAGCCAGATGGCTCAACCTGTAATCCCAGCACTTTGGGAGGCCGAGGCGAGTGGATTGCCTAAACCCACAGGTTCAAGACCAGCCCAGGCAACTCGGCAAGACCTTGTCTCTATAATAAATAAAAAGTAGCCGAGTGTGGTAGTGGGCACATGTAGTTCTGGCTACTTGGAAGGCTGAGTTGGAAAGGTCACTGGAGTCCAGCAGGTTGACGCTGGGGTGGCTGTGAGTGTCCCACTGCACTCCAACCTAGGCGACAGAATGAAACTCCACCTCAAAAAAAAAAAGCCCCAGATAAACTGAAAGCTAGGTATCTTGCAAGTTAGTTGGCTAAGTTAACTTGCACCAAGTTGGCCAAGTTGTGAAGCAAAGGAAAAGTTTTGGAAGGAAAGTAAAAGTGCTACTATAGTGAACACACAGATGATAAGAAAGCAAACAGCTTTTTGCTAAAATGGAAAAAGTTTTAGTGGTCTGCATAGAAGAGCAAGCAAGCCACAACATTCCTTTAAGCCAAAGTCTAACCCAGAAGAAGATCCTGACTGTCTTTAATTCTGTGAAGGTTGAGAGAGATGAAGAAGTCGCAGAAGAAAAGCTGGAAGCCAGCACAGGCTGGCTTCCGAGGCTTAAGGAAAAATGCCATCGCCAAAACATAAAAGTTCAAGGGGAAGCAGCAAATGCTGATGAAGAAGCTGCAACTGGATAAGATCTTATCCAGGAGATCCGGCTAAGATAATAATTGGATGTGGCCACACTTAGCAACAACTTTTCAATGTAGACAAACATCTTTCCTTTTTTGGAAGAAGATGCCATCTAGGACTTTCATCGCTATGGAGAAGAAGTCCATGCCTGGCTTCAAAGCTTCAAAGGACAGACTGACTCTCTTGTTAGGATCTAATACAGCTGAATGCAGACTAAGTTGAAGTCAATGCTCACTTACCATTCTGAAAATCCTAGGGCCCTTAAGAATTATGCTGAATTATTCACAATAGCAAAAACATAGTGATGTGGTAACTCATGGCTAATAAGTAGGATACAGCAGAAATTGTGGGATGTTACTTCCAAGGTTAGGCTGTCAAGAGACTGTGGCTTCCATTTTCAGTGTGCCCTCTCTTGCTCACTGAGTATCCCAGAGCTCAGCCTCCATGTAAAATAGCCCAGGGTATTCTGCTGAAGGGGCTACATAGAGAAGAGCAGACCTGGAGAATGAGAAGCCAAGTGAGAGAGAAATGAGGCGTTCACTCCAGCCAAAAGCCAGAATGCATTGCCTCCGATGGTAGTGAGTCTCTGGGAAGCAGATCACTCAGCCCCAGTCAAGGCTTCAGATGATACAGCGCTGGCTGAAAGTTTGTTGTTTTTTTGGTTTTTGTTTTTGAGTCAGAGTCTCACTCTGTCGCCCAGGCTGGAGGGCAGTGGCATGCTCATGGCCATCACAGCCTCGACCTGCTGAGTTCAGGCGATCCTTTTACCTCAGCCTTCCAAGTAACTACAGGCCAGGCATGAGTCACCATGCCCAGCTGATTTTCTGATTTGTTATAGAGAGGAGGACTTGCCAAGTTGCCCAGGCTGGTCTTGAACCTATGGCTGGTTGACAATTTGACTACAGTCTCATGAGAGACTCTGAGTCAGAACCACCCAGCTAAGCTGCTTCTGGACTTCCGACCTTCAGCAACTGTGAGAAAATAAATATTGTCATTTTAAGACACTAAGTTTTGGGAATATTTATTACCTAGCAATGGATAATGAATACAAGTTCATCACCCTAGTCCATGCTACAACGACCTCATACTATGTCTACTGAACTATGCCTCCTAAACTGATTACCCGCTTCCATCTCTCCCCTGAAAACATAACATCCCATTAAAGATCCAATGATTTTTTGAAAACCTAAAGCAACTATGCTTACAAGGTTAAGTTTCTACGAAGACTTTTGATAAATACTAAGAATAAAGGCCAAACTCCTACCGGGCCTATAAAACTATACGTGATCTTGGTTTTTGGAGTGATTTTTGTAGTATATACTTTCAAAAATGTGTCCCTCCTCCAACACCTTTCCATTACATTTATTTAATTCTTAACTTGTTTCATTATCTGAAATTACTTTTATTCTAGTATTTGTTGATGTGTTTAGGGCCTGTCATTTCTAATTAGTATAAACGGTCTCTAAGAGCAAAGACTTTATATTGTTGATCCTTGCAGGTTGATGAATAGATATCTTTTGATACACAGAGAGAGACATATATGTGCATAATCATATGTGCATCTATCTGCCTCTCTATCTTTCTATCTATCCTTTTAACCCAGTAGTTCTATGGACAAATAGGTAATGTCAGAAGGCTAAATCATACAAAGCCTTGTTACAACTATTCACAAGCTAGGTGGCTCGCTACAACCTTTTATTTCCTCTATTACATACTGGAGAAAAATAGTTAAAATAAAGCAATCATTACACAGAAAAAAATAGTATTCAATATTCAATACATCAATATTTTTAGGGAGCTCATTATAATTTAAGCACGTGTGAATCTTGGCCACCTTATAACCCAAAATAATAGTTTGACTTTTAGTTCCAATGCTACACAAAAGTCACTTTATTTTTATAAAAATTCCATTGATTTTGAAAGGCAAAGACTAAGGCA
Source organism: Carlito syrichta (assembly GCF_000164805.1). Classification (NCBI taxonomy): domain Eukaryota; kingdom Metazoa; phylum Chordata; class Mammalia; order Primates; family Tarsiidae; genus Carlito; species Carlito syrichta. The sequence continues at coordinate 418,467 of NW_007057683.1, read as the reverse complement.
CATTATAGTGATTTTATTCACTTTAACTAATTTAGATAATGGCAGAAACTTGGACAGATGTCCGCAAAAACACAGATGGTTGAGAAGTAGTCTTAAAGAGAGCAAAAACTAATATCGCTTGGCCATTTGGAAGATTTGGGTAGTAACAGAAATGTTTCTATTACTCTTTCCTCATTTGTCATCATATTTGGAGTAGAAGAAAATGGTTTATTTCAGAAACTCGGTCCTAAAAGCATTCATGGCTATAATAGGTATTCAAAATCGACAACAGAAAATTATATATTAAAATGTTAAAGACGGGAGCATGTTTATACTACAGCCTGCAGCTGTCAGCTTTCAGAAGGGACAGCTGTGTGGTCTCTGGTTGGGTCCCTAGGTTCTTGCTCTGTTGTTTGCTGTATCTGTGACACTGGACACATCACTCCATTTCTCTGGTTTGTCAAAAATGGTCTGTAAAACTTACCCTCCTTTTGCAAGGGGTTGTTCCAACAACACGACAATAAATGAGAAGCGTGTGGAAATACGGCACAGATGTGTGATGTTTCTGACCCGTTCCACAGAGAACCCAGCTGGTCACGAGCTTTCACCCATCCATGTGGTAGTGACTCCCACAGGCATAGCTTGGCCTTAAAGTCCCAGCCTTTGCCTGGGGCTTCACCTCCAGCCCTAGAAAGCACCTGCCTCTTTCCACCCAAGCCTGGGCTCATGGGTCACAGTTTGTCAGGGATATCTTGTGACAGCAGATGATCTCATTTCCCCCACTTCCTGGGCTTGAAATCTCCCATCTTTTCTCTGTAGATTCTGTATTTAACCCCTTGCCAACTCGTGTATTGGAAACCTTCTTTTGACCATTGTTTAAATGGTCCAGGCTTTCACTCCTCCTGCAACAAACTTCTTAGAAGGTTTTTACTTCTAATCCACTCCACAGAGCATGGAACAATGGAACAATTCACCAGCCAACCGCTACCTTCATCACAGCAGGCCCTCTTATAAGTACTAGAAGGTCTTCTGATGGCTATTTTTTATGAAGTTTCCAGCTACCTTATCTGGCCTTCAAGATTGTCCATTTACTCGCTGATTCATTCATTTGTCCAACACCAGGGACCTATGTTCTGGGTTCTGGGCTAGGTACTCAAGATAAGATAATAACCAGGTCAGAAATCATCTGTGTTGACGCAGACCTTGGAGACTAGTGGTGGAGATAAAATGGTGACTGAGTTAACACCTAAAGGAAGACAGATATTAACTAGGTTTTTTTTAAAAAGTGAAAAAGAAACTTCTAGGCAGAGGAAACAGCATGTACAAAGGTCCTATGGTCAAAAAAACATCGTCCATTAAAGGACTGAGAGACCAGCCTGGCTGGAGGGTAGAGAGTGGGGTTATTGCCACACTATGAAAAGACCCTGAAGCCACATTCAGACGACTGACCTCTCTCATAATTGCCCACCTTAAAACGTCCACTCCAACAAAATTACTCATCCCTGCACAGCATTTGGCTAGAAGCACCTTGGTGCCCTCACATATGTCTTTTTCTTTACCTAAAATGGCCTCCTTTGAAGGAATACTAAAAACAGACTTGGTTAAAGGACGAGATCTAGAAGCAGACATGGTTCACTGCTGGCACTGCCAACATATTAGTTGGGTGATTTAATCCCATTTTCTAACCTCTCTAAGCCTGTTCAATATTGTGAAGCACCTCCAAGTATTGGCTGAGAAAATGGAACCTATATAGATTCTTTTATCCCACAGGTAAATGTTCAAGAGATGTAGCTATCTTCATCACAGCAGGTCCTCACATAAGTACCAGAAGGTCTTCCGATGGCTATTTTTTATGAAGTTTCCAGCTACCTTATCTGGCCTTCAAGATTGTCCATTTACTTGTTGATTCATTCATTTGTCCAACACCAGGGACCTATGTTCTGGGTTCTGGGCTAAGTACTCAAGATAAGATGATAACCAGATCAAAAACCATCTGTGTTAACTCAGACCTTGGAGACTAGTGGTGGAGACAAAATGGTGACTGAGTTAACTTGCTCCTTTCCTTCAAAGCATGACTAAAACTATTATTATCGTAAGGATGTTTTCCCTGAGTAAAATGAAAACAATTTAATGACTTTGACAGTTTCCGCAAATGATTGGTTGAAATCTCTATCATGCTAGGTAATGACAGAGGAGTCTACCTGGCCACAACTGCAGAACAGGCCAGAGTAAAAGATTTCTACCTGCAACTCCAGCTTGTCTACCTTTCTGCTCTTTCCTGATGCCTCAGTGAATGGACTGGCCAACCTCCAACATCCATAGGAACAGAATCATCAGTAACATTCCCTCAGCACAGGACTCCATGGGGGGATGGGAAGTCATTTTCCAGAGAGATGCTCAGAGAATTTTGTCTCAACAAACCCGTTCTATTGACACTGAAGGTCACTCTGATTTCTTTTTCTTTTTTTTTGAAACATATTTTTTATTTTAAAATTGTGGGGTACAGTTAAGGGTTAGGTATACAAATATTCATTGTGCAGGTACTCCTGTTGATGAGGTGTGCCCCCATCCCCAGACAGATATCAACTACCATTTATCCCACCTCCCTTCCCCTCCCTGCCCCCCCATAGTTTCCTGCCACTGTCAATCCTTTTCTTATAGTATTATGATAGTTGTTCAAGAACCACTTATGAGTGAGAACATGTGATACTCAGATCTTTGTTTCTGTGAGAGATCACTCAGTATTATAAATTCTAGTTCCATCTAGGTTGCTGTGAAATTCATGATTTTGTTCTTTTTTATGACTGCATAATATTCCACTGTGTATATGTACCACATTTTTTTAATCCAGTCCTCTTTTGATGGACAGCACTCTGATGTCTAAACTTTGCTGTGCCACTGCTTTAACCCCTTACCCATCCCTGCTTAACTCCTCCCAAAGAGCAGAGTGAGCCTAGTTTCCCCGTGCCGGCTGGTCGGGAGTGCCTACCCAGCTGTTAACCCATTTTCTCTCGGGGGAGAAAAGCATCCTCATCCTGTTAAACCTGACTTCCTTTTACCAATGACATCTGAGCAGGAGTAACATGTGGCACTTTGAGGCCAAAGATTTAGGAGCCAAGGTACAGTTGACCATGTTCTCTTCTCCCTCTCTCAGCTATGTGAAAGGAGGTACAGTGGAAGCTTCAGCCAGCCTGGGGCTCTGAGCAGCTAACCAGCAGGATAGAAACCTTGTTGTTTTAAACCAGGGGGAGACAAACATTTTCAGTAAAGGGTCAGAGAGTAGCTATTTTAGGCTCATGGGACACATATGGTCTTTGTGACATATCCATCTTTTTTTTTAACAACCATTTAAAAATATAAAAACCAGGCTGGACATGGTGGATCATGCCTATAAGCCCAACAATCTGGGAGGCCAAGGTGGAATGTTGCTTGAGCCCAGGAGTTTGAGACCAACCTAAACAACATAGCAAGACCTTGTCTCTACAAGAAAAAAAATCAAAAAATTAAACGGGCATGTTGGCGCACACTTGTGGTTTCAGCTACTCAGGAGGCTGAGGTGGAAGCATTACCTGAGCCTAGAAATCAAGGCTATCCTATGATGCGAGTAATGCTCGGCTGCTCCCCCTGATACCAACAAATCGAAGGGGCAGGGAACTGATAGAAAGAAGTTTATTTCTGAGTTTGAATCCAGGAGCAGAGCCGAACTCGAGGTCTTTCTAAAATGGTTCTGCTCCCCCTCCAGGCTTTTACAGTTCACGTTTGTAAGTCCAGAGTTGTTATACCTATACATTAGCCGCATGACCAGCAGAGCATTGTACAGAACTTGAGTTTCAGCCTCATTTATCGATAGTGACATTTTTCGGTCCAGACTTCCTGGTGGCAGGTATCAGAGGTATATCATAGATTTTATCAGTAGGACCCCGCAGAAGCATTAGTCAAACTTGCCATAGACTAAAGGGAGTTTACAAGGCCTAAGACATCATGCATTGTGCAAAAGTTATACAAATCACAAAGCTTATGATTATGTTGATACTAAATTACTCAAACTTATGACCACTCAGAAAAAGGGAGTTAATGGGGATTTGCATCTTTCAGTTGATTGGGCATAGTCCACAGGGAAGTCAAGGATCTCCTGAAGCTACTTACTGGGAATGCCTAGGAGATAAGGGGACTCTCAATGAGGGGCTCAGCAATGTGTAGAAGTGCTTGAACCCTCACTATGCCCTTCTCTAGGGACTGTGGCAATATGAACAGACATTAGCAAGTCTCTGTATCAGCTATGTTGAGCCATGATCGTGCCATTGCACGCCAGCCTGGGCGAAAGAGTGCAGGACTCTAATTAACGAATAAAAACCACTCTTAGTTCATAGGACATATAAAAGCAGACCATAGCGGGATTTGTCTCACAAATAAAGGCTGTAGTATGCCACAGCTTTAAGCTGCTGAGAATTTTCAGGTTACCTGTTACCACAGCAGAATATGACCTATCCTGACTAATATCAAAGTATTTTGCACATGCCTTCTAGCCTTTAACATTCTGTAATAGAACTATGAGTTTCATGAAGAAACTCAAAGTTTGTCTTGTTCAGTGCAGGATGTGGCAACTCAGGAAGTAATTGCTGAGTAAAAAATAGAAAGCCTTCCCCATAAGATCGTGAGCTCAAGAGGCAGAAACCATGGCTCTTCATCTTACACCTATCCCTGCAATGCCTGGTATCTGATGGCATTTGATGAGCATTGGAGTTATTGATAAATGTTACCTTGAATCAAGTATGTCCTTGTTGTTATTACCTTGAGCGGCAGCCAAACATCTTAAGAAACAGAAATCGGCACAGAAACAGAAATCGACACAGCCTGTTTGCTTGCAGAGTGAACATGTGACCTTCTGAGTCATGTACTAAGCCCAGGTCTATTATCTATAATTAAATGAGGTTTGTTCTTTTCTTTTTCTTTCTTTTTTATTTGGGAGCAGAGTGGACAAGGAGACATGGAGGGTTTATATTAAAAGGTGGGTATTTGAAAAGGTCAAGCAACGTGAAATGGTGGGATCGAGGGTAAGTTCATTTTCCCCAAAATCCCTCCAGAGTCATCTCGTGCTGCAGTGTCACAACTGTGACAGCACTCAGGGCAAACTCGACTATGCTTTGCCCCGCGTGCCATCGAGTCAGGGTCAGTTCCCTTATGCGGCTTCAAAGGCTGCGAATAAAGGCAGGTACAAAACCCGAACATGTGTCTTGGCACATGTCACCAAAAGACACTGTCTTTCAAATGAAAATATATTTGGACAATAAAAATAGATAGCATTTGTTAAACCACGCACACCTAAAATGTTAATCTTTTCTACTCTGCTTACTCATGAAAGCAGACTCCAGCCACATGCTTACTATAAAGAACTGCAAACAAACCTTGTTCTTCAAACATTGAATTCACCTACACTAAGAAAAAAATAAAAAGAGGAAAATTTTCATTTTCCTAAAGGTTTTTTTTTTTCCTGGTCACATTTTCAGTACACTTTACCCTGTGCATCTTAAACATCTTTGTCAATTCTGCGTTCCTTTTCTAGAAGTAGATAAACCTTCTAGCACAAGCAAAGAGAAAAATAAAACACGCCAAGGCTGCCTCCCTGTGGTGACACGCTTTCACACCCACACGGTCAGTCTGGTTTTACAGGCTGCTATATTTCCCAAAGCATGGAAACTGAGCACTCTTAGTTTCAAACTAATGCTGTAGGGCTTTAATTTAACCATAATCCTTCTTAAAAAATGAAAGACTGGTGGCCCTATTTATATCAATAGTGACAGACACCAAAGAAATATTCCAGCACCTATTCTATTTTTTTAAATGTTTTAAATAAAGAGTATTATCAAATCTTTGTGGATTATCTTTTTAGTCATAAAATCACTTTCTACTTATTGAAAATAATGGCAGCACACCCATGCCCTGAACAGACAATTGCTTTAGTAGGAAAAAACTGGGCTAGGATAAGATTCTGTTCTGACATTTATCACTGCTTCTTTATTTGAAACTAGAAAAATACTGCTCCCCTTAAAGCCAAACAGTCTCATAAACTGGAAGTGTTTTTTAAATTTAATAACCCCTCAGTAGAAATATTAACAAATTGAGCAAAATGACGATGAGAAGCAAAACAGAGAAAAAAAAGTTTGATTATTCTTGTAAAATGCAGTAACTTTTTCTAAGGAATCCTATACAACTTGAAGTGAAGCAGAAATTTATATATATCTTTATTAGCATGTTAACATGGCAATGGGATATTCTGTTAAGTCTTACATATAGACTTAAGATATTAAGATATAAATATAAATATAAGATATTAAGTCTTACATATAGACTTAATAATGTTAACTAGCCTGCATAGTTGGGGCTAAAAGGTGGGTAGACCATATGTTTTTATCTTCTCTAACTCTCAAAAACCTAGCTAAAATGAGAAGGGAGAGCTTTCTTTGAAACATTATGAACCCTCAGAGACAATGAGAACAGGTGTGGCCACAACGGAGGATGAGACTTTCTGACAAATGCTTGGCAGATGGAAAGGGGATGGCGGAGAGCCACAGACTGCAGAGCAGAAATCCCACCCACGTGTCTGAGAAGAGGGGGCCAAGGGAGCCCACGTGCCTGGCAGAGCGCCAGCCAGGGGAGTGAAGCAAAGAGCTCTAAACCTGGAACCCCGAGGTCAAGTCCCCAGTCACCCTTCCCTACCCACACAGAGGTCCTTCCGCCAACAGATTTATTTTCCAAAGAAACGGAACCAGCAAGGAACAAGTACAGAATTCAGTGAAATCCATGAACTGAATGTGGTTCCCTGAGTCCCACTTGTCCACTTGTCCACGCTGCTCCCAGAATGACAACAGACAGGGGCACAGTCCCTTGGGCAAGATACCAAGGATCACTGTCTAGAAAAAAAGTTTAGATACTGATGGGGAGTCTCCAAAGGAAAATTTCCATTTTGCTATAATAAAGGCCACCAGATGGCAGCTTCAAAAGTAACACACAAGGCTTATAACAGTCTTTCATGCCTTTCTCATAATTATTCTTAAAGGCCAGCCAGGGTCACCAGATAGCTGAGGAAAGACTAACAGGAAAGAGAGATTAAAATGAAGCCCTCCCAAAAGTATATATGCGTAGATATATGAAGGGGACCCAAAATCAGAATTATCTTTTGGAGGGCAGGCCCTTGGTGGTACAGGCGTCCTCCTCTAGGCAAGTATTCTAGGAACCCACCCCAGCATCAGTGTATTGCTAGTGTTATCGTCAGAGGCTGCATTCGACTTCAGTGAATTTTTTTTGTTTTTTTTTTTTTTGGAGACTCTTTCAAAGCCTTTGCTCATTTCAGGATGGGTGATTTACGAGCACACCTGCCTACACCTTGCTGACTGTCCAGCTGTTTTTGACCAAAAGCAGCATGACCCCCGCGCCCTACCCTCCCTATTCACTCGATCTTGCCCCAAGTGACTTTTCTTTGCTTCCCCAATTTTTTTTTTTTTTTTGAGTCGGAGTCTCACTCTGTCGCCCAGATTGGAGTGCAGTGCCCGCTCCCGGCCACCGCAGCCTCGACCCGCTGGGCTCCGGCGATCCTTCCGCCTCAGCCCTCCGAATAGCCGGAATTACAGGTATGTGCCACCACGCCCGGCTGATTTTTTGATTTATTGTAGAGATGAGGTCTCGCTGCCCAGGCGGGTCTCGAACCCGTGGGCTCAGGCAATCCACGCACCTCAACCTCCCAAAGGCACGGGATTACAGGCTGAGCCACAGAGCCCGGCTTGCTTCCCAAATTTAAAAAGCCCTCAAAGGAAAAGGTTTTGCCAATGTAGAAGAGGTGAAACAAAAAACAGAAATACCTAAAAGGCATCAAAATTGATGAGTCCAAAAACCGTTTTGAGCAGTGGAAGAAGTGTCTCAATAGGTGTATTGCATCAAATGGAGAGAGTGACTGAAGTTTAAACAAGAACAAATATATAATTTCTTATAAATAAATGATGTATATATACATATTCAAAAAATACAGAGGCAGTTAAGGATGCTGAATAAAAATAGATTATTCTGAGAAAAAAATAAAAGCAAGATTCTCTGAAATTAGAACAAAGAACAAGATAGAATTTTTGGAAATTAAAATATGATCATATAAGATAGTCAACAGAATGACTGTAAAATAAAGTTGAAGCAATAACTCTAAAATACAAAAAAAAAGAGACAGTTAAAAACTAAGAATCATTTTTAAAAATTAGGAGAGCTAGCCAGGCTCAGTGGCTCAGCCTGTAATCCCACGCCTTTGGGAGGCTGAGGTGAGTGGATTGCCTGAGCCCGTGGGTTCGAGACCCACCTGGGCAGGCGAGACCTCACCTCTACAATAAATCAAAAAATCAGCCGGGCGTGGTGGCACATACCTGTAATTCCGGCTACTCGGAAGGCTGAGGCGGAAGGATCGCCAGAGCCCAGCAGGTCGAGGCTGCGGTGGCCGGGAGCGGCCACTGCACTCCAGTCTGGGCGATAGAGTGAGACTCCAACTCAAAAAAAAAAAAAAAAAAAATTAGGAGAGCTTTAAATACATATAACATCTGAGACCAATAGGAATTTTAGAAAGGGAAACAGAGAGTGCAGAGGGCAGAAAAGCAGTGAAGAGATAATTCAGGAAAAGCTCCCAGTACTGAACTTCAAAGTCTCTAGATTTAAAGCACACCTAGTTCCAGACACACTGAATGTAAAAGGCGCATCCAAAGCAGCGGACAAAGGGAACTTCCCAAAATAGCTCATGCACCAAGAAATGAATTTCAGAAAAGCACTGGATTTCCAAACAGCAAAACTAGATACTAGAAGACTGAAGAAATGCCTTCACATGTGGGGGAATCATGACTTTCATCCAAGGATTCCACACCAGGCCAAACTTCCAATCATATTTGAGAAACTCATAAAAGTATTTGTAACATGCAAGCATCCAAAATATATAATTCCCAAACCACTCTTTTTTAGGAAAGTACTGAGAGAGACACTTCAACAAAACAGGAGAGTTAAAAAAGAAAGAGGAAGAAACAGGATGTAAGAAACGGAGACAACTGGAAAAGAAGCAAAGAAAAGTTCCAGGACAACAGCTGTGCAAGCAGACCTAAAGTGAAACCCAGTGCACATTGCAGCAAGCAGCTGAAGGAATGGGTGTCCAGGAAGACAACACTGGGAGTACTTGTCATGTTTGCCCATGTAGAAATAGTACAGAGAGGGCTTTTATAATCCTTTTTAAATATTTAGGGAAAACTAAGTAATAGGTACATAGGAAACTAGGAACACACACAAAAAAGAAGGCAATTACAAACCCTAAGAAAAACAAAACGGTCTATGAAAAAGGAAAGGTAATCAACATTGAACAATAATTACACAGTGATAATAAAGTAAACATTGAATGTTGACTCAACCCAAAATTTTGCTGGAACTATATTGGCAGGTTGGTAGACAGGGAAGAAGAGGAAAGAAGAAAACTAAATTCTCAACTATCACAATGGAAAATCAAATACCTTAAGAAAATTAAAAGTGCAAAAGTGGTTGTTTTGAAGGAACAGAACTAGGGGTTGCAAAAGGGTAGGGTAGGAAATTTGTTTTTCTCTATGCGTTTTTTCAGCATTATTTTATTTCATAAACTATTTTGACATCTGATACTGAAGATCGTAAATATAAATACAAAAAGGAATTAAACTAATTTTAGAAAGAAATCAGGCTACTGTAAAAAAAAATTAATAAGTTTCATATACTTAAATATAGCCAAACTAGATTATTGCAGCTAATCTTAGTAAGAAATTAAAATGCAAGTTCGGCTATTTCTCAGAAAATATAGCCTGAACAGCCATTTAAGAAGGATTAGGATTAGGGTGGCTCACACCTATAATTTCACCATTTGGGGAGGCTGAGAAGGGAGGATTGCTGGAGCCCAGAAGTTTAAGACCAACCTAGGCAACATAGTGAGACCTTGTCTCCCACCAAAAAAAAAATTTTTTTGTTGACATTAGCTGAGTGGGGTACACGTGCCTGTCTCAACTCTCAGGAAGCTGAAACGGAAGAATAGCCTGAGCCTAGGCGGTCAAGGCTGCAGTGAGATGTGAGCATGTCACTGCACTGCAGCCTGGGTGACAAAGTGAGACTCCAGGTCCAAAAAAATTAAAAAATGTTGCTCTGATTTATACATATGCTATTTGCTAAGAAATTCAAACACACAATTTATAATAATTTTCACTAACATACAAAGTTATAGCAAATCTTAAGGTTAAGCAATGTGTGTCCAGGATGAAGATTCACAATTATTTGGTCTCTTTTTTTTTACTTCACATAGCTTTGGTTTGTAAATATTTCCAAGAAATTTTGTAATGAAAGTTATCTATAGAATTTGTTTTAGGTTTTTGTTTTGTTTTTTTTAACTGCTATAGGATGTCTTACTTATAAAAACCTGGACCATTTGTTTTGTTCCTGAAGACATGTGGCTATGGTAAATGTGTACACCTAGAACTGCCTTCATGAATAAATCAATTATTCTAAAACTAAGGGACCCATCGCTAGATGCTTTCATATGTCTCTCACATCAATAACAATTAGAGCAGTGGTCTCCAAAGCTGTGCGCAATCCAATGGAGTGAGACAAATATTAAAAACCTCTATTTTTATTTTTAAATGTCCCCTCTTTATATCTTATTTTTGCAGACTCCATGATGTACTATATAGAATCTTTGCTCAGCAATATATTTACAGATTCATAATTTAGCCTACAATTGGCAGTATGTACTCAAAAAAAAAAATTTCACTGTTGGAATATCATGATCAGAAACATTTGGAGACCACTGATTTAGGAAGGTGCCTCCCTGCTTGTGGTTAGTGAACCATGAAGTCCTGAGAGTAACATAAGTGTGTGTGAATGAAGAAGGAAGGGCTAATACACCAGCCCATGCTTAAAAAATAGAAAAAGAAAAAGAAAATTTTAAGTTATGATTGAGAATTAGACAACTGGGGGGCAATAAACCTTCTAATTTGTAAAATGTTATCTGACATTAGGCCTACCTGCCCTCAAGTTTTTTCTTTTTATGAATTGGACTTGTGTTTCCTTAAAAATGTTTGCAATTGATTTATATGTAGGTATTTCAACTTATACATTAATAAAAATTATTATAAATGGTGTGTTTTAATTGCATAGCAAATAGCATGTATATAAATCAGAACAACACTTTTTTTTTTTTTTTTGAGCTAGACTCTTACTCTGTCACCCAGGCTAGAGTGCAGTGACACGATCACATCTCACTGCAGCCTTGACCTCCCAGGCTTAGGCTATTCTTCCATTTCAGCCTCTTGAATAAAATAAAAATATTTTTATCACATAAAAATATTGGGATAAAAACTATCTGTTGTCCAAGGGCAGTAGCTTATGCCTGTAATCCCACCACTTTGGGAGGTTGAGGCAGGAGGATCCCTTGAGCCCAGGAGTTAGAGACCAACCTAGGCAACATAGCAAGACCTCGTCTCTACAAAAAAAATCAAAAAATTCACCATGTGTGCTGGCACATACCTGTAGTCCCAGCTACTAGAGAGGCTGAGGCAGAAGGATAGCCTGAGCCCAGGAGGTTGAGGCTGTAGTGAGCCATGACAGAGTGAAACCCTGACTCAAAAAAACCCCAACTATCTGTTGATATCTACAAATAGCTAGTTTTTTTTAATAGCTCTCAATATGTATGTTTGTCCCCCATAAGGCACGGACTGAGGTAAAACTTGTAAAAAAAAAAAAATTCAAAACAATGTGTTCAACTGTGGACATCAAAGCTTTTGCTGAAGAGGTAGTGTCCTACAGAAGGAATACCACCTGGGAACCATTGATTTAGGGATTCAATACTCAAGTATCCCAAGAGCACTTTATTCTTTCATATGGGCAAAATATAACTCAGTCATTTAGAACCATACTAGTCATTATCCAACATGGTAGCCGCATGTCACATAGGGATGTTTAAATTAATTAAAATTGAATAAAATTTAAAATGGATTTCCTCAGTCATACTATCCACATTTCATGTGTCCAATAGCCACATGTGGCCAGGGGCTACCACACTGGACAGCCCAGACAGAGAACACTTCTGTAAGTGCCAAGAGTTCTTCTGGACTATTCTACTGCTCAAGGATAATAGCCACAAGTTCTCCTGTCAAAAATGTTGAGATCTTATACTTACTGACTGTCACTTTGTCCTTGTCCCCCAGCATAATGTTGTTAGGCGTCAGATCTCTGTGAACAATCCTCTTCTCTTTGTGTAAGTACCGAAGAGCTAAGCACAGCTTGAAACAATGAATAACAAACAAATTTTAGCTGGATGTGGTGACTTGCGCCTATCATCCCAGCACTTTGGGAGGCAGAGGCCGGAGAACTGCTTGAGCCCAGAGATTCAAGGTCAGCCTGGGCAGCATGGCAAGACCTCGTCTCTAAATTTTAAAAAAATTAAATTAAAAAATAAATTAAAAAAAAAAAAAAAAGAGCTTAGCCAGGAGTGATGGTTCACACCTGGAATTCCAGCACTTTGGGAGGCCAAGGTGAGAGTATTGCCTGAGCCAACCTAGGCAACATAGCAAGACCTCGTCTCTACAAAACAAATCAAAAAATTCACCACGTGTGCTGGCACATACCTGTAGTCCTAGCTACTAGAGAGGCTGAGGCAGAAGGATAGCCTGAGCCCAGGAGATTGAGGCTGTAGTGAGGGAGTTTGAGACCAGCCTGAGCAACTTGGCAAGACTTTGTCACTACAATAAATTAAAAAAAATTTTTTTAAGATTTTAGCCGGACATGGCTCACGCCTGGAATGCCAATACTTTGGGGGGCCCAGGCAAGAGGACTGCCTGAACTCAGGGGTTCGAGACCAGCCTGAGCAACTTGGCAAGATCTCATCTCTACAATTTAAAAAAAAAAGATTTTAACTGGGCGTGGTGGCACATGTCTGTAGTTCCAGCTACTTGGGAGGCTGAGGTGAAAGAATCGCCTGAGTCCAGCTGGTTGAGGCTGCAGTGTCCGTGAGCTCTTGCCACTGTACTCCAGCCTGTGTGAGAGAGTGAGACTCTGACTCAAAAAAAAAAATTTATTTCCCCCAATAGACATATAACCAACAAAGACCACTGCACACGTCTCTAAGAAACTGGCTCAGAGCTTCACTGTTTTAAGCAAAATTTGATGAAGATAAAAAGGTACCTGTATAAATATTTTCCACAGTCTTTCTTCAGTAAAATGATGGTGCTTTTCCTTCAAAGAACTGAAATGCTCTCCAAGTGGGACTCCTTCTATAAGCTCCATAACTATGTACAACCTGTCATCTACATCGAAAACACAAAAAAGGGTCATAGAAATTCAAATTCAATATAGACATCGAGAAAAACCTTACTGATTAGAGTTCAGGTTTCTTTGGGATGTGCTAGACTATGGATTCACTCAGCTCTGGAGGGGATGGAAGTGAGAGGATCTTGGAGAAACTGGTAACCAGTGACAAGCTCTTCTGACCCCAGGCAATCTCTTAACATAACTCTACATTTCCCATGTATGCCACAATGTGGAATGACCAGAAGGGGCTAAAGAGAACAAGCACACAACTTCCAGTCATGGAAGATTCCCTGAAGAACAAACCAACCCACCTTTCCTCTCAGAAGTCTAACATCTACCCTCCGATCAAGTCAGACATTCAAAAAATTGCATTTTAAACTGCATTGTTTTGTAGTCACAAAGATTGAACCTTACAGAATTTTCCACTGGAATGACGTCATGGTCTTGCAATGACACCATTGAAAATACCACCCATGAGAGAAATTTCTGGTATGCCCCTTAAGAGCTGAGAAAGCGGCACCTCTCTCGGTTTTGTCTCATGGTGACTGGGAATGTCATGACTGACTGTGTTTGTCTCTTTGCTTTGGGTACCAACGAACAAAGAAGTAAATTCTACTCCCTCCTCTAAAGCCAGTATGAAATGATTAACAATGGTATGTGACACGTGTCTTTTGTGACTTTGGGATGCATATAAAATATGTATGTACAAAATATTTACAAAAAGTGAATATTACATATATTCTCCAACTTATACTTATTTTTATTAAACAGCCTATGTTTCAGTACCCACAGATCCAGGTCATTCTTTTTCTGATGCTTGTGTAGTATGGTACAATATGGATAAAACATAATTTAGTCAGGCTCCTATGGAGAGACATTGATATTGTTTCCATTTTTTTCATAATTTCAAGAAATATTTATTATATGGACCAATCTTTACCTCTAGCTTTATTTCTAGTCTCTTAGTCTTTCATTACTCGCTATTGCAATTTCCTAATCTATTTTATCATGTTTCATGTATTTTTAATCCACTTCCAATTTTTTTGATAAGCTGTCAAGTGGTTAAAAGGTTTCATTTTGGTTTTCATACTCAAACAAATTGGGTCACTTCAGTACAGGTCAGAAGCCAACCCTTGACCTCTTGGTGAAGGGACTGCACTAAACTATAAGAAATTATTCAAAGTATCAAGAATAGACGACCAAGGGAACAGAATTTACTGCAAGAGTTCAGTACTGAGTTCTTCTGACTAATCTCGGGAAGGGAGACGGGTAAAATCATAATTGCTGAAGTCCACAAAAGGTTTTCTTAAATAATAATAGCACAGAGAGGTAGTGAGGAAGCCCCAGTCGTTGTCTTGAATCTCTTTAAATCTATCTTCGAGTGGAGATTTATTTTGCAATTGCATATATCGAGCCTTTGACAGCCATAATCTAAGTGTTGCTAAACCTTAATGATATGCAATTGCATTTATTTTGCAATTGCATATTTATTTTGCAATTGCATATTTATTTTGCAATTGCATATTTTGCAATTGCATATTTTGCAATTGCATATCATTAAGGTTTAGCAACACTTCGATTATGGCTGTCAAAGGCTCGATTTTTTTAAACGAGCGACTGAGTGTGGCTTTATTTCAGCGTTTTGGTTCAGCGTTTTGGTTCAGTATTGCATCACAAGCTCAGAGAGCCTGCCTGCCTGCGGGACCAGTCGGGGCTCCATCGCCACCTTGTGGCAATTACCTGAAGTTCAAGTTAAGGAAATTTCAAAGACCTAGCTCGTGCCAATTTACTTTGGAGGTGGAAAATGTCATTTGATTCAACAAAAACAACTTTCCTTTTTGTCTTAAAGATACTGCTATCCTTTCGTTTTCTTTACTCCTGATCCTATTAAGTGCTTTGTTGTAAATGAAAACAGCACTAATGACTATTTTTATTGGTTCATGTGGTGTTTTTCATACAGGGATCTAAGTATTTTACAGCTACCCTCAGGTAATTAATTATGCCTGTTTCACTAGTCAAGAAAGCCACGCTCAGGACCACCCACTGTCATACTAATGACAAAAAAGTAAATAAAACAGTTGACATTTATTTTGTGACATTCTCATGTAAAAATGTGACAAAAATGTTTCCTTCATTAGAAATATCATGCAAACTCATACTTACTTTCCAGAAATGTTTTGTAATAACGCACAACATTGGGGTGATAAAGCTATAAGAAAATAAATAACAAATATTCATTACACTCCTTCAAACTGCAAACATCTTTCCATAGACTATTTAATTGACTTCATATTTGACAAAAACAAGTGAGTTATATTTATTTTAAAAACTAAGCATTTCAAGATATAATCTAATTAATATTTGTATGGCTTTTTAAAATTTGTGCTTCTAAAACTTATCTGAAAACAGCCATCTCCTATATACTTACCAACCAAAATTAAAAACTATGCTTTATCACCTAAGATAGAGAACTATAGAAATAGAAAGGGACTTTAAGAATTCCTTTAGCCCTCCTGGCTCCAACATCACACACAGACTGCATAGAGGAAAAACGGAAATGAAATAATTATGTTGAATGTGTATTCATTGCTCTTAACCTCTCTCTGCCATCTAAATATGTTTATGTAGTTTGTGTCTATTTATACTATTTCTGTCTATGTTCTCCAAAATGATTAGTATGAGAATGACAGAATCTTAGTATGAAATGAGAATTAACTCAATTTAAATTATAATAATAGTTGACAAGGATTTCATCCTTGACCAAACTTTAGTCAGGTTCCTCTGAGCCATCTTCTCGATCGAGACTCACCCTTGGTTGGCCTGGTGTTAGGAAGAATTCCACTAAGTCTGATCAAGAAAAACCCCTGACCCTTGACATTCACTTAAGTTCCTATCCCCACACCCTTGTTGTCTAGCCAAGAAACTCTTAGTCATTTTCAATTCACTTTCTCCCTCGTCCTGCCTGTTGACAGTAAATCTTCAACTTTCCCGTTCATCTTGAACTCAGAGTTGGGCTCAATCTCTCTTCTCTACTGCAATAGCTTGAGCTCTATTGCAATAGCATTGAATAAAGTCTTCCCTGCCATTTTTTAAAAAGTATTTGATGTAACTTCTCTTTGATATAAGCTTACTTAAGGATGTGAATGGAAATTCTGCCTTTTTAAATTAAAAAATATGTATCATTTTATACAAGAATGCTAATATTTGTATAGTTGTTAAAATTTAAGTTTCTAGATAAATTAAAATGTGTCTTATCTCAGAAATGTCACCGTCACATCTACAAATGACTTGCTTGCATCTCTTGATCTTTCTGAGAGCCTTGGCAGAGACTGCTGGCTGTCCACCAAATCCTGTTCCTCTCCTGCACTGGAATAGAGTGGTAGCTGGACGTGGCTTCCCAGTCAGAGAGACATCCCCCAGCCCCTCCTGGAGCCGCGAGAGGGGCTATCACTCAGTTCTCATCCGTGGAGTACGAGGAAGCGTGCACTCCTGTGTCTGAGCCCTAAACATTAGGACTGGCCTTCTATTGCCTTCCTTTTCCTCCCTTGGAAATGAGCATGTCTAGGACAGTTTCAACCACAGATGAGGACAATGCCCTAGGAGGTAGCAGAGCGCGAAAAAACCTATGTCCCCAAATTTCTGCACGGAACACAGAGCATTGCCAACACTCAAGATTGTTACGTCAAAGAGAAATAATGCACTGCATTATGAAGCCTCTTTTGAAGCTCCTATATTTTGGGGGTTCTTCAATACTGCAGGTTTGTCTTATTCCTGATGTATTCTCCCACTCTAGACCCATCTCTGTTGCTTCTGTCTGCCATGACTTCCTTCTTCTAGGCTCAATGATATTATCCTTCCCAATGGTTTTATCTTCCGGTGAGAGAGCAATTGTGTAATTCAGAGTTTCCTCAAAGCCCGAGCAGATGCCTCTTCCCTGGTCTCACCGTGACACTTCCTTTGGGGAATGTGCTAAAAACAAATCATCTCCCTCATCAACTCACAAGTGGCCAGCAGATTTTAAACATTATAGGATGGGACCAGGTAAACAACCAGAACCATATTCTGGAACTAGCTCACTGTTGAGGACTGTGACACTGGACCGACTCAGGTCAAAAGCCATGTTCTAGCCTAGAGCCATAAGTAAACAGCACACTGCTGGCCAGAGTATCCTTAACATGAACAAACACTAACTTTTCAAAATTATATTAGTATATAAAAGTCAACTATAAAGCAAGCGGTTGGTGATAACACATACTCCAAATTATAAAGTGAACTAGAGCTATGGATTTCAATGAATAAAGATCATCATATTTCAAGTATTCCTTATACCCCAGCACAGGTGCTTTGCAAATCTCACTCATGAAAAAAAAGAGCCGCGAAGCTGAGAGTTCTTCCTCAGCTCTTATAAATGAGCAGTAATTGGAAGGAATGTGAACTAAAGAAGGCTGAAAAAGAAACCTAAGTATTCTTGGATCCCACAGAGAAATCCCATTTCTCTTCTGAAATGTTTATTCTTCCTCCCCAGACCAACTTTCAGAATGATAGTTAACTGAGCTGTTATATTAATGTCAGAGCGTTCTGCTCAGGCCAATAAATAATAACTCATCTTGAAAAATCTACATTTTAGATTTAATAAGCCATATTGGAGAAATATTAGCAACTTGCTTCCACTTGACAAAAGTCAGAAAACTGTTAGTCATATTTCAATGTATGTAACTAAGTAACCAAATACTCTCAAATATAACAAGAAGGGAATGGACACGTTCACAATGAAAAGGATTTCTCGCATAGGATGTGCTCTGTACTGCAAACCCAATTATTTGGCATCCATGGCTCTAATATAAACTCTAGAAAGTGTTTTGATGCCAAGTCTTAGGAAAATAATCACTGCCTCAGTGTCAACTATTTCACACGGAACTAGTTCATCAACAGCATAGTCAATAATAGCACAGGAACTCTGCCTTTTTTTTTTTTTTGAATTGGAGTCATTTTTAATGGCATTCATTTAAGGAAAACATCTCCAGGAAGAAGAAAAACATGTACCTGCTCTTTAATTATTGTTAATTCTGAAACAATATTCTTCACACTGCTGTCTCGATCTTTTTTATCCTTTCCAAATGCTGGGTTGTGCAAATTGACCTCCTTCATTGCCAAAAGATTTTGACCACTACGCTTCCTAACCTAAAAGAAGGAAATTAAAAAGAGAGAATGGGTGAAGGCAGAAAGGGGAAGAGACAGATTAACAACAAAGTCACATGACCAAGTCATCTAAATACGTCACAGAACGTTTAAAATTCTAACTGTATTTACATTAAGCTCAGCACCAAAAATTGGTATCTCCTGGGTTAGTCTGCAAAATTCAGTAGGATTTTACTGGGTAAATACAGAAACACTGATGGAAATTTAGAGACTGTGCCAGGTATTGGGATGAGCTATTTAGAACATTTTTGTGAGTGATTAATGATCATCTTTTGTCTTGAAAAGTCAGTGGCCAGTTTCCAGATCTGGGAACAAAGATGACGTCAGTGTCCATCTATTGGACAAAAACAAAAATTCTAATTTTATGTCTGTTTACTGTTCTTCAATGACAGGAGTTCCAGTTCAATTGAGTAGGGGTGTGCAAGTGCAACATACGGTTTCTTTGAGACTGTCAGAAATGTTGCTCCCCAAGGGCAAAGTCACCTTGTACACACAACCAAAAGCTCCACTTCCAAGGTGATCCAGAATTGCGTAGTTGCCTATATACTTCGAAGGCGCTTTGTTCTGATTAACACTTTCGATATTTTCAGCAATTTGCCTCAGGTCGTCCTCCTAAGCAGAAAATAAAGAGGAAACGTGTTGCTGTGATAAATTCTACCCTGACCGCATAGCAGCCTGACAAAATATTTAAAACTCAGCACTTACCACTAATAAATTCAACTTGGACACCAACCCTTCATAAGCACTGATATCACGAACATAATGTCCTATATCAATGAAGGTCTCAAACAAGTCTGTGGGGAAAAGTCTATGGGGAAAAAAAATCCACACACTTAACGCAGAACTTGGAAACTGTGGGTCACCACTTCCCTTTCGGACCCAGCTCACTCACAGATTAATCGTATGATGCAAACTTAACTTCCTTAGGTTATCAACAAAACGGAGGAAATAACATTCCCCAACTTATCTTGCAAAAATACACTAGGGCTTCAGTTCTTGGGGGAGTCAGGAGAACGCTTTAGAGGTCTGCTATACAACATTGTGCTTATAGTTGACAACACTGTACTGTATTCTTAATGTTTAAAAGGTACATCTTATGTTAATGTTTTTAACCACAATTTAAAAGATAGATCTGATAGAGATTATACAAGACCCTATTAGTAAGATATTTGGAAGTATAGGTATTAAACATACAGAAAGGAATGTCTATTGGGTGTTTATTGAGTATAAAGCCTTTTCAAAAAAGGTCATTTGATTCCGTCTTCATATCAACCCTGAAAGGTAAATACTAATCCTGTTTTTTTGTTTGTTTTTTTCGAGTCGTGGTCTTACCCGATTGCCCAGGCTGGAGTACTGTAGCATGATCATAGCTCATCACAGCCTCTATCTCCTGGGCTCAAGCAACCTTCCCATCTCAGCCTCATATACAGCTGGGACTACAGGCATGTGCCACCAAGTCCAGCTAATTTTTTTTTTTTTTTTTTGTAGAGATGAGATCTCACTATGTTGTCCAGGCTAGTCTCAAACTTCTGGTCTCAAGAAATTCTCTTCCCTCGGCCTCCCAAAGTGCTGGGGTTACAAGTGTGAGCCAAATACGCTGGCCCTAACACAACTTTTAAATGTTTTATGAAAATAAAATAAAAATACAGATACATGAAAAATAAACTAAATGGAGAGATTCATGCATCATTCCCAAGGGACTGGTTTCAAGGGCTTTTAAAATATTTAAGTTCACAAGAATGACTTACAGCTTTCAAATGAAAAGTTAAAATAAATGACAAATTTTACCTCCTTTTCCTCCAAATTCAAGCATCATATAGATATATAGCAGCAAAATAAAATGCTTTCTATATTTGATCTTAGCCACAAGGCTGAAAAGCAAATCTCCTTGCTTTCTGTACAAAAAAACACTACTTTAATTCAACATTTTCTTTCTATTCTGCATATCAACAAAATTTTAATAAGAACTTGGGCCTGGCTGGGCTTGGTGGCTCAGCCTGTAATCCCAGCACTTTGGGAAGATGAGGTGAGTGAGTGGACTGCCTGAGCCCGCAGGTTCGAGAACAGCTCGGGCAACTTAGTGAGACCTCTACTCTACAATAAAAATAAAAAATTAGCCAGGTGTGGTAGCTCACACCTGTAGTTTCGGCTATTTGGAAGGCTGAGGTGGAAGGACTGTCGGAGTCCAGTAGGTCAATGCTGGGGGTGGCCATAAGTGTGCTACTGCACTCCAGCTGGGCAAAGAAGAAGTGAGACTCCAACTCAAAAAAAAAACAAAAAACAATTAGAACTTGGGCCTGTGGTTTTGGCTGCACCACCATTTAGGTAACTAATGTTTGCTTCCAAGATGGTGACTTTTTGGTCAGGCTCCCAATTCCTAGACATCCAGCCTCCTCCCCTTCCGATGAACTCCTACCCTCTCAAGGATATCCAGACAAATAACTAGTTTTTCTACTGATGAAGGGGGAATCACCAAATTCACTTCCAAATTTCCAAATAGCAAAAACAAGCACATATTTTGATGCCATCCATTTAACATGTTACTCTCTATCATTACCAAAAAATTTAAAACGATAGAAGTCACATGTAATTAAGAGGAGCGGTACAGAAAGATAGTTCAGGCTTTGTGGAAAGCAGTGTTGCGTTTTCTTTAAGAACTAAACATTGAGCTACCTTATGATCCAGCAATCCCACTTCTACGAAAAGACATCTGCACACATATGTTCATTGCAGCACCATTCACAACAGTAAAAACATGGAACCAACCCAGATGCCCATCGAAAGTGGACTGGATCAAGAAAAGGTGGCATATATACATGATAAAACACCACACAGCTATAAAGAAGAACAAGATCATGGCCTTCGCAACAACATACAGGCAACTGGAAACCATCGTACCAAGCGAACTAACATCGAAACAAAAAACCCAGTACCACGTGTTCTCACTCATAAGAAGGCCCTGATCACCAGACACATGAGCACAAAGGTGGGGAGACAACAGATGCCGGGCACTGCGGAAGGAGGCAGGGGGACAGGAGGGCTGAGGGCCACACAGCCACACACTGGGTCTCCAGTCCACTGCCAGGGGGATAGCAGGCTCGCTAGAAGCCCAAACCTCACCTGGGCGCAATTTGCTTCTGTAGGAAATCCTCACATGTACCCTACCACTCTAAAAATAAACTTTTTTTAAAAAAGAGGAGTTGTGCTGATCATGGTGATTTATGTTCTTTCATCACCATTCCATTCATTCTCAGTATTAAAATAGAGTTACACTAGCTCTGTTATATCTGTGTAATCTAAGAAGTCCGAAGACACACGGCTTGCATACGATTCATTCTGTATGTGAAAACGGTTCAGTCTCATGTTCTCTCAGATCCAGCGATCACTTGCATTTCTCTAAGCTCATACCTTTTAAAGAGTGGTCTGTTTCTTTCCATACTGAAGAGAAACCTCAAGGCTCTGAAAGCATAACACTGGAAAAGAAAAAGACGTGATTCTTAATGGTGGCTCAACGAATT
The DNA here is from genome assembly GCF_000164805.1 of Carlito syrichta. NCBI lineage: Eukaryota > Metazoa > Chordata > Mammalia > Primates > Tarsiidae > Carlito > Carlito syrichta. The sequence goes on along the minus strand of NW_007057683.1, from coordinate 396,439 downwards.
AAAAACTTTTTCAGCCCAGCATTATCATGAAATAAACATTCAAGCGGCTTTATTGTGAGTGGCTGGCCCAAGCTGGAGCCACAGCTTATGACCAAAAACAAAAACACCACCACCTGGCGTAGCTCTCGTTTTAAAAAGTGTTTATGTTGTAGAATGCTAGAGACCCTGGCCATGCTTCGCCGGTGCTTGTCATTAATTCCTCTCTAGAAAGTACAAAATGAGCACAGAGACAAGAAAGAAAATTCCTATGCTGAGAAAACCAAATGTCCCAAGATTTCCAGGAGCCCAAGGTTTATTTTGTTTCTAGCCTGCTATGTATACCTCAATATTTATATGGTTTCTGTGAGAAAATAAACACTAGAAATGATGACATATAAAAATAGCCACAGGCACACTGGACTCAAACTTGACAAATTGGTCTCTTGAGTAAAGTCTTAAGCGCTCCCCAAATACAGCAATCTACAGTAACTCCCTAGAACGCTTGGAAAGAGGCCTGTGAGGCTTTAACTAGGAAAAATAAACATCTGACATCTTGCAGCGCTGAGAAAAGAGAGAGCCCTCGCCTGCCGTTGTACCTATACAACTGGTCACCACTGGAGCAATCAGGGTCTGCCAAACTGGATCTGGGATCATTTCATACAAGTGATCTGAGTATCTAGACCGGTCGCGAAAAAACCAGAGAGCTGAGGCAAAAACACAGCCACACGAGAGGCCTGGTCAGAGCAGCGGAGACTGAGAGGCAGCGAGGACACACGTGGCCCTCAAAAGGCATTCCACCCAGAATGCTTGAAGTCCATTTACAGGCTTCCCAGAATGCATCTGGGGGATGAATTCAACTGGGCCTGCTTCCCATCCCAGTGTTAAACATCTGTAGCGCTCTGGAGGAAGCAAGCCCCATGCCTCTACGTTCTCATTGGTAGTTCTCCAAAAACTGGCAGCGCTGGACATCCCCAAAAAGTCTCTACTAGGTGTGGCTATCCCTCTGGATGGAAGCTCTCAAATCAGATTGGAGACAAAGGTTGTTTCTTATTTCCTTTTCTAAATGACTTGGGGGGGGGAATTAAAAAGATGAGCTGCTATTCCTGCAAACACTTACTTAAAATCTTATTTTGTCATTCGGCTCACGGCCCTCCCCCATACCTACTCCTCAAGAGAACATACGATCCTGCATAAATGTGCCCCCTTCTTACCTGTGTGGCCCCATCCCTGGGACACTCCCCTACCAACCATACACCCCCAACCCTGCTGAGCAGCCTGCCCGCCCCCTCAGCACACGCTAAGCTCTGGGGCTTCCACACTGGGTGCATGAGGGTCCCTGTGCGTGGAATGCCCTTCCACCCCGGAGAGGCCATGGATGCCCCAGCCAGCATCCCCTTATCCACTTGGCAACTCCCTTCTCATCCATCAAGATCCATTTTACAGTTTTTCCTTTTTCAAGGTGAAATGCTAGTGATTGTGGTCTGTGTTTAAAGATGGTAAGTAATATTCCTCTGTTGTTATACCGTGATACATGAGCAATGCATATTTTTAAAAAATAGAACTTACTGATAAGCAAAGAAGCACTGAAATAAAATCACCTAATTCTCCCACACAGAGAAACCACTGTTACTCCTTTTACAGTGTTTTTGTCTAGACAACATAGCAAGACCTTGTTGCTACAAAAATTTTTTTTAAAAAATTGCCAGGCATGGTGGCACATGACTGTAGTCCCAGCTACTTGGGAGCCTAAGCAGAAGAATCGCCTGAGTCCAGGAGGTTGTGGCTGTGGTGAGCTGCGATCATGCCACTGCCCTCCAGCCTGGGCAACAGAGTGAGACTCTGACTTGAAATAAATGAAAAGAAAGACAGGATGGGAAGGGAAGGCAAGGGGGGATATGGAGGAAGGAAGGAAGGAAGGAAGGAAGGAAGGAAGGAAGGAAGGAAGGAAGGAAGGAAATGAATTACTGACAAGCAAAGAAACACCTAAGTAAAATCACTTAATTCTCCCACACAGAGAAGCCACTGTTTTGCCTTTTACAATGTTTTAATGTCATCTGTTTTCATGCCAGTCTCCCTCACCAAGATATTTTTCTCTCCCAGGCAGTACAGGGGCCAGCACTAACCCCAAAATTCTAAAAAGTATAGCTCATTCTATCAAAGTTTCCCCAGATTTCAATAACTTGATATTGAAGAGAAGCAGACATGTTTATTACCTGTAAAAGATTAGTTTTCGTGGCGTTCTTTTGTTTATTTGGTAAAATTAATTTTGCTATTGTATACACACCATTTTCCTGGAAGAAAAAAGGGGCCGTGTTATCAGTGACAATGCCACAGAGATTGCACAAAGAGGCAACAAGCAATCTCAAAAATGAATAGTTAAAAGCACAAAGAGGCAACAAGCAATCTCAAAAATGAATAGTTAAGAAGAAACATCAGCATAATTTTGGAAGCGTACGTAAATGTCACAGGACAACACAAAAAATGTCAACATAATACTTTTAAACACCAAAGACTACAGTCACGATCTTACAAGTTCAACCGTCTGCAGTCAAGATTACGATAAATAAAGTGTATATATTTAAAGTAATTTAAATACTTTAAAAACAAAGAATGGGGGATTTAAAAGGGACCAAGTAAAGGGATCCAAATATTTTTTAAATTTGCTTTTCAAATTCCTAACTATGAAGCATAATTTCTCCCTTTATAGTTTTGGTAATTAAAGAATATACATTGATCAATCTTTGTAAAAACAAAATTTAAAGAAATAAGAACAACAGATTTTAAAAGAAATGAAAGTTATCTGTGAAAACACAGTTAAACATCTTTCTAGACTTATTCTAATACAAATATTAAACATAAAGGAATGAATGAAAAGTATTAACTTCCTGCTACTTTTCCATTACCTATTAAATATATGTATTTGCTGATCTCTGCTGGGTGTGGGCATTCAGATTATAACTGTGAAGAGTTTGTCAGCCTTACTGCATCTAATCTTTGTAGCTACTCTGTGAATTTATTTCTAATATCTCTGTTTTATGCATAAGAATACCCAGAACTTAGAGAGGTTATGTCATTTTTTTCAGAAGCCAAGCCAGCAAGTAATAATGCCAAGAACTAAACCCCAATCTTGTCAACTCCAAATACCCTGCTCTACCAATTACCCCTTGATTTGTGGAACTTCCCTCAGGGCCTTTAGTCATTGGTGATCTGATCCCTTAATGTTTGTTTATTTTGAAGTTGAAGTTGGACATTTTATCGATCCCCCAAAAAAGCTTCCTCTGTAAAATTCAGTAAGTAGGAGGTAACTTTTGCAGTAAAAATTCACACAAGGGTGGTACACACATATGTATGTATACTTACATATAAATATATATTTATATTTATGGGTGTGCATGCGCCCATAAATCTATGCACCCAAGCACATCTATATCTGTATATATAATAGATTAATCAACGAATTATATTTTGCAGTTTCTTGGCAATAAATATATTTTTTTGGTGTGTTTCAATCACCTCTAACCAAATAACCTTCATTAAAATGACTGCTGTCAACTTGGATGGATTTAGAGTCTATCATACTCAGTGATCTATCACAGAAACAAAGAACAGAATACCACGTGTTCTCACTCATAAGCGGACCTTGAACAATTGTCATAATACTATAAGAAAGGGATTGGGAGTAGTGGGAAACTGTCAGGGGAGGGGGGGTGGGACTGGCAGTTGAGGGAAACTGCTGGGGGGGGGGCACACCTCATCAGCAAGGGTACCTGCTTCATGAACATCTGTATACCTAACCCTGAATTGTGCCCCACGTCTTTAAAATAAAGAAAAACAAAACAAAATAAAATGACTGCTGTCCTGACTTATGGAATTCTATTTGCCAGGAATTCAGAATAACTTTTTTTAAAAGATAAAAAAATGGAAAGGAATGCACATAATGTAGGGAAGAAACAGCAATATCAACTGACTTTCTAAGCCAAGTGAGTTAAAGGAGGAAGGAAGAGAATATAAAGCGGAACTCTATTTGGTAACTTGTGTTGAGGTGTTTAAAAATCCCAACACTGTATTCTGGGATACAGACAGCACCCTAGGAGGGTCAGTGATGACACGGCTGTGGAGACCCGACCCCAGAGAGGCATGCTCTCACCTGAACCACCTGGTGGGCGTTGGTGTCGCTGAGCACCAGTTCAGTGAGGGCCGCGCAGCAGGCTGGAATGAAACCGTCAAATGCACAGTGCACAGCATCACTACAAACACACCTTGACATGCATGCCCTTAACCCACAGCAAAGCTCATGAGTAAGGTCAGTCCTCAAGAAACACTAATTTTCCTTCTGGTCCAGTTCTTGAAGAACGGAAGTCGACTTTTTTTTTTTTTTTTTTTTGAGTCAGTCTCACTCTGTCTCCAAGGCCGGAGTGCAGTGGCATGCCCACACCCACTGCAGCCTCAACCTGCTGGATTCAGGTGATCCTTCTGCCTCAGCCTTCCAAGTAACTGGAACTACAGGCACGCGCCACCATGCCCAGCTAATTTTTTGATGTATGGTAGAGATGAGGCCTCACCAAATTGCCCGGGCTGGTCTTGAACCCATGGGCTCAGGCGATCCTCTCATGTCGGCCTCCCAAAGGGTTGGGATTACGAGCTTGAGCCACCGCGCCCAGCCCAATGTTTTCTTTAAAGGGTTAGGTATTAAATAGTTTAGGCTATGAGAGCCATGTGGTCTCTGTCGCAACGACTCAACTCAGTTCTGTTACTGTAAAATGAAAGCAGTCATAGATGATACATCAACAAATGAGAGTGGCTGTGATCCCATAAAACTTTATTTTAAAATGGCCTTGTGCCGGATTTAGCCCACAAACCGGTTTGCTGACCTTTACTCTACCTTGCTAGTTCTCAAACTTGAGTGGTCATCAGGATCACCTGAAAGACCTTTTTTTCTTTTTTTGAGCCGGAGTCTCACTCTGTCACCTAGGCTAAAGTGCAGTGTCACACTCACAGCCACCGCAGGCTTGACCTGCTGGACTCAGGAGATCCTTCCACCTCAATCTTCCAAGTAGCTGGAACTACAGGCACGTGTCACCACACCTGGCTAATTTTTTTATTTATGGTAGAGATGAGGCCTTGCCAAGTTGCCCAGGCTGGTCTGGAATCCATGGGCTCAGGCAGTCCTCTCACCTCGACCTCCCAAAAGGTAGGGATTATAGGCGTGGGCCACCGCACCTGGCCTGGGGGAAGTTGACTTTCAATATCTCCTAACTTCCCTCCATGTGACGTAGGTGCATGTCGAACCCACAGCAGTCTCTTATTGAGTACTTACTGTGTACCAGGAAGCAGGGACTGCATCTGTCCTAGTACCCAACATGTACTTGGCGCTTAGCAGGCACTCAATAAATATATCAACAACAGCTGGTAAATGAACAAATGCTTTTAATATATTATCCAAATTAATCTTTATAATCAGCGTATGCACTATGATGATCAGTTTTGCTGATGAGAAAACAGGTTCAGAGAGGCTAGTGGACTAGACCACACAACCAGCAAGTGGAAGGAACCCAGAGTCCAGCCCCAGTCTGCCAGATGTTAAATCCTAAATCCTGAGCGGTACCACTCCTGCATCTTTATGGCCATCGAGGTGGACTTTGGTGGCATTCTACACTGAGATACTTACCCTCCCAGAGGCTTACCAGACTCTATGGCACAGAACACCTATGGAGGATCATACCATTTTCTTGAGCCCCAGCACCGTGCTAAAGAATGCACAAACATTCTCATTTAGTTTTCACAATCACTTCCTATCACTGATATCATGATGATGTCATCATTTTATGGGAGCAAAACTGAAGGCTGGAAAGGTCAAGGAATTTGCCCAAGGCCATATAGCCATCAAAGAGGGTGGAGCCAAAATTCAGACCCTACTCTTAACCCCTTATGTGTTTATTTTTTATTTATTTTTATGTAGGCATCAAATAAGCCATGTCAAGTAAATGCATCTGAAGTGTACAGCTCAATGAGATGTGACATAGCTGTGTACCCTGTAACCACCTCCCACCCAGATGAATATATGGTCATTTCCAGTCCCCAAAGCCTCCCCCATGTCCCTCCCAGGCATTAGTCCTATAATCCCACATGTAGGTAACAGCTTTTCTGACATCTGTGTGACTTGTGAAGACATATCTTCTCCGTTGCTCAAGAGGAAATAGCAGGGAGCAAAGCACACTCTCTGCCCCTCATTCCTGTCCCCTGCCCTGTCTGCCCTTCCCCCTTGGGATCTCCCTGTCCCCTGCTGGCCCGTAGCATGCCTCTCTGCTCCCTTCCTGTGGGCCACTCTAGGGCACCGAGTTTAGCCAACAACACCCAGACCACACTGTAGCTGCACTTGTCCCATAGGCCAGATGCCCATGAGCAGGGGCACAGACTGCACGAGTGCTCAAGGTAGCCCTGCCAAAAAGTGTGTTCAGGCATCGCTGCTCCTGCTTTTGTGTGAAAATCCCGCACAGAGCAGCATCTTTTAGGGCTTTCTCTTTGGAGCTTGTGAAGTGTGAGGAAAGTACTTCCCTTTCACCTGATGAGAGAGGTGTGTGCACTGTAGATTATCCTCTAAGTAAGGTGCTCTGGGATCTAGAAAATTCTAGAAAGCACAATTCTGGCCACAGACCAAACTGCATCCTCTAGTCCAGTTTCACCAGTAACAAAGCTAACATTCTGTCTCTTCATCTCTGACCTTTGTATTTTCTCCTCAGTGAGCTCAGAACACAGAAGACAGAGGAAAGCCTGCCATATCATTAATCTTCAAGTCCTACACTGGGACCAAGAAATTTCTGGTATCCACCTGGATTTAACTTTACGTTTTTATAAACTAATAAATTACACCTAATTAACACTGTCACACTAATGTATAACTTAGAATAATAATTCAACATATGAAATTATACAATACCAAATAATAAAACATAAGTACCTGCTTGAAGAGAGAAAATGTTTTCTTGTATTTCCCGAGGGCTTAAATCTTCTGAGAGATGCAGCTGCTGGATTCGGCCTGCGGCATTTGCACTAGACAGGCTTCCAATGGAGGAACGATCAGAGACAAAATTTCTATCTCTGAAAAAGAAAAAAAAAGAACGCACAAAACATGTGTCAGTTTTCTTTCGTGGTCAGTCCTTTCTGTGTCCTGTTTAAGAAATCCTCCTGAGGTCATGAAGATATCTACATTGTTTCACATTCCAATAGAGCCAGAGTTGATGTCTGTGTATGGTGTGAGGTAGGAATCATTTTTTTTTAATGGTGAGGGAACTGATTCCACACTATTTATTGAAAAACCTATCCTTTCCCCACTGCCCTGTGTGATCACCTTTGGTTTTCAATGCTCTATTCTGCTGCGTTCCTCTCTTGAATACATCTCAGTCTTGATTATTCTGAGTGATCTTATTCTATGAAATACCAAACTTCCTTTATTTTAGGAAAGTTCTATTCTATGATATCTTTTCTGTTGTTTTGGATTGTGTGTGTTTGTTTAAAGACAGAGTCACTGGGCTCAGGCTGGAGTGCAGTGGTGCGATCATAGCTCATGGCAGCCCTGAACTCCTGGGTTCAAGCAATCTTCTGCCTAAGCCTCCTGGGTAGCTGGGACCAAAGGCACACACCATTACGCCCAGCAATTTTTTTTTTATTGTTATGTGTTATAGAGATGAGGTCTTGCTATGTCCCCAGCTGGTCTCAAACTCTTTGCCTCAAACACTCCTCCCACCGTGGCCTCTCAAAGCATGAGATCACAGATGTGAGTCACCGCACAGCTCTTATATCTTTGAATTTTTGATACTTTCTATTCTACGCTCTATCTCAAGGACCTCAATTATACACATATTGAAAACCAATATTCTATTGGCCATATCTTTCTGCCAATTGCATTTATTCCTTCATCTTTTTCCTCTGCATTATATGTGATTTTTTTAAACTTTCCCTCCATTGTACTACTTTTTTTCTGGTACTTTGTCTTTGATAAAATAAAGTATTTGTTTTGTTTTGTTTGTTCTGTGTCACTGTCTTCTACAACAGATACTTCACCTGTCTTTCGCCTGCTTTGTTCCCTTTTGCTTTACATGATTACCCTATTTTTTCATACATGTCTTCTTTATTATGAAGAGCATGTAACAGGCAGTAGCAGTTCTATCTGGATTTCTATGAGCCCAAGTAGAACATGGGTGGAGCCTCCCTGACTTCCATCTCATGTCATTTGGGTCCACTGGTGTCCTTCCTTCAATAGGCATGGGGAAGGTAACAGAGCTAGGGTTAGGGACAGTCATTACTGGTGACATATCTGTCAGCATAATAATCTTTTTTTTTTTTGAGTTGGAGTCTCACTCCGTCACCCAGGCTGGAGTGCAAGGGCACACTCACTGCCACCCCAGCGCCAACCTGCTGGGCTCCGGTGATCCTTCTGCCTCAGCCTTCCAAGTAGCCAGAACTACAGGTGCGTGCCACCATGCCCTGCTAATTTTTTAATTTTATTGTAAAGACGAGGTCTCGCCAAGTTGCCCGGGTTAGTCTCAAACCCACAGGCTCAGGCAATCCACTCGCCTCGGCCTCCCAAAGTGCTGGGATTACAAGCTGAGCCACTAAGCCCGGCCAACATAATAATCTTAAAACTCAAATTTAAGAGATCTCTCCTCCTGAACAAGAGTATGTAGCCTTTTGGGAACAGCCTGTGCATTTGGGATTGCAGGTGAATGAATGGGCATAAACAGATTTCCTGGAAACTGCCTGACAACAGTGCCTGTTCAGATTCAAGCCACCAGCCAACCCAGCAACCTCCAGCCCCAGTGCCCACATCAGGTAGCCTAGGAGCAGGCACAAGCTCTGAAAGGAGTTGTTTATCCAGCTGGGGTCATAAATTCTCCCAGAGCACCAAGACATATTTAACAGAGAATAGGAGTTGACGTGCATCATCTTCCTAGAGAAGCATGTTCTAACAGTGCACCATCAAAACAGACTGGAAAATGACTCTTTAGATGTGAAAGGACTATTTTTTATCAAGGATAGTTATGACTTGAGGAAAATTAGTGCTTTATGTGAAATTCAACTCTGTGTGAGAAAAAGGCAGATTCTGTATTTGAAGAACTGCTTAACTATTAATGGAATTTCGTTTTATCATTAAGAAAATGGCTGCTCTCCAGAAAGGCAACCCCAAGCTATTGTAATAGGTACAAGGGGGGACCCAAAAAAACCCGGGATTTATTTGTTAAAAATCATGTTTTTGTTCTTACATGCTTAAATTTCAGTCACAGTCGTGGCTCAAGCCTGTAATCCCAGCACTTTGGGAAGCTGAGGCGAGAGGATTGCCTGAGCTCAGGGGTTCGAGACCAGCCTGGGCAACTTGGTGAGATCTCGTCTCTACAATAAATCAAAAAATAAGCCAGATGTGGTAGCGCACACCTGTAGTTCCAGCTACATGGAAGGCTGAGGCAGAAGGATCGCCTGAGCCCAGCAGGTTGAGGCTGCGATGGCCGTGAGCATGCCACTGCACTCCAGCCTGGGCAACAGAGTAAGACTCCGACCCAATCAGTCAATCAATCAACCAATCAATCAATCTCAGCCACCTTCAAAGTACGCTCCATGTGATGCAATACACCTATTTCCATTGCTCAAAACAGTTTTGAGCACGTCAATTTTGATGGCTTTTAGTGCTTCTGCCATTTTTTGTTTCACCTCTTCCACATCAACACAACATTTCCCTTTGAGGACTTTTTTCATCCAGAAAAAAAAGGTCACTCAGGGTGAGAGTGGGTGAAAGTGAAGGTAGGGGACAGGGTCATGCCATTTTGCTTAACGCTCAGCAAGGTGTGGGCAGGTACGTTGTCACAGTGGAAGAACCAGTGACCTGTTTGCAACACCTTGGAAAGTTTCCTCTGCAAATCGTGACACAACCTTCTCAACTTCCATATCAAAACTTTGGTTGAGGCCAGGGGCAGTGGCTCTCGCCTGCAATCCCAGCACTTTGGGTGGCAGAGGTGAGAGGATTTTCCGAGTCCAGAGAGGTTCAAGACCAGCCCGGACAACTTGGCAAGACCTCATCTCTAAAATAAATTTAAAAAACTAGCCAGGCATGGTGGCACATAGCTGTGCTTCCAGCTACTTGGAGAGCTGAGGCAGAAGAATTGCCTGAGCCCATTAGGTCAAGGCTGCGGTGGCCATGAGTGTGCCACTGCACTCCAGCCTGGGTGACAGAGTGAGACTCCAACTCAAAATAATAAAAAATTTAAAAAATAAAAACTTTGGCTGACCGTTTGATCTGGAGGAACAAATTCTGAGTGTACAACAAGGGTCTCGCCTTCCAAAAGATAATTCTGGGTTTTTTGGGGTCCCCCTTCAAACGGCTGACCAACAGTAAGTAATAACCACCACAACCATTATAACCATCATCAACCAACAAACCCAAAGATGAAACTCTTTGGCATTGTAATTATTTTGACCAAGGGGCTAGCTTATTATGTCACAACATTAATGAAAGATTTACAATTTATACTTTAAAGTAATTGACACTTATATGTGACTTTCATAAAAGCAACTAGGTTGTCACCAGTCTATAAATGTTGCTGTTGTTGCTTAGGTAATGACAGAAATCATTCACAAGGTGACTGTTCATCTCTCTACAGCCTGTTCTGATGTTCTGATGCTTCAGAATGTTCCCTTAGAGAAAATAAAGTTGGCAGCACATATTTCCACAATATTCCTAGAAGCATAACAAGTACAAAGACTTAATCATATTGACTTGATAATATCTACGTATATTAAAATTGATAAGTCATTCTGCCTTTATTAAAATGAGCTTAATGCACTATAGATCATAAACATGATCCATTTCAAGCAGACAGATTCATTTTTAACTTTGATTCAGCACCCATAGGGCTGAATTATGTTTTATAATAATACTAGGTAATAGAAACTTCCCATGGGTGGCTCCAGAAGATATTATTATTCAATAGTGCAATATATTTAATTCAGAAAATATGGAAGTTCGATTGCAACACACTTCTAGAGAATTTCAATTGGAAACTAAGCTAACAAAACATCCCTCCCCCATGTGCACGACTTAGAATGTCATTGGAATTCTACTTTTCAAAGACAGATAATAATACCCATCTTAGAGGACTGTAATGAAGATTAGAAAGAAAAGCAGAACAACTGGACCGGGGTCGGTAACATGGCAACCAGCTGACTAATGATACAATCTCTTATTTTAAGTAAGAGGATTATACATCTGTTCCTTTAATATCAGCTTGACTTTCTCCTTATAGATAGATGATATACACACAAACATTTTAGCAAATTTTTGGTAATTATTGTACTTGTTGGCATGAAAAAGTACATATGCTGATTCAAGGAAAAGGCGGCAAGACAGATGTTTTCTTTAGGTTATTGAACTTACAATCGGCCTACACTTCACCAGGCCACCGATGGTCTTCGGCATTCCTGGCACTGTGCTGGAGGCTGGTGGAATCTAAAAGATGGATGCCCCTGACTTTGACTTGGAGCACGCTTGCGGCAAGGACAGACGATTCTGGAAACGTGACTGACCAAAGGAGCCCAAAGCAGGAGGGAAGGGAGTGAGGTGAGCAGGCACCCAACGTGCCATCTCGTCACGGGTGTGAAAGCCCACTCTGACTCACCCTCGTAGAATGTGAAGGAGCTGCTTGATGCCTCCCCAGATGCGAATTTCCACACTGGCCTCGGGGTCCTCACACACCTGGACCAGAATCCAGACAACGCTCCAGAGCAGCTTCAGGTGGTCAGAGTGCAGCAGGCTGAGCAGGATGGGGATCCCCTCGTAGAGCTTCACCTGCGCCTTCACCTGGGGCTCGGCACAGAGCAAGCGCAACAGCTCCGCGGTTAGCCTGGAAGGGGCCAGGGAGGGCGGGGCAGAGAGTCACAGCCTCGTGAGGCAGCCACTTCGTGTTAGACTGAATCTGTCATCCCTGCACGGACTGTAACATCTTCTAAGTCACGGTCAACATGCATTTTCTGTGAAGGGCCAGAGAGAAGCCAAATGCTTTCAGTTTGGCTAACTGTATGATCTGTCACCACCACGGACAACTCATAGAAATGAATGATCATGCCTGTGTCACCACAAAACTTTATGCACAAAAACAAGCGATGGGTCACACTTAGCCTGTGGATCATAGTTTGCCGACCACTGTTCCAAGTCATATCCTCACTGTGTCCTCATTGGTCTGGTTAAAAACCTACTGACCAGCAGTAGGTATCAAGTTCAGACAATGACAGCCACATTGTACTAAAGATAAAAGAAATATAAGTCTTATTCCAGCACTCAGAAGCTTTCCCCATGATTGCAAAAATAAGACACTCATGGAATATGTCAAAACACTGAAATGCAAGGGAAGTCAGTGCACGGTGCTCCCTTAGCATATATCAGTGCAAAGTGCCAGCTAATAATTACTCAGTGCACAGTGCTTGGTTACCATATACTCAGTGTCAAGTGTTCAGTTTCTGTTTACTCAGTGCACAGTACTTGGTGACTATATTCTCAGTGCACAGTGCTCAGTTACTATTTACTCAGTGTACAGTACTCCATGACTATATTCTCAGTGTACAGTACTCAGTTACTATTTACTCAGTATACAGTACTTGAAGACTATATTCTCAGTGCAAAGTGCTCAGTTACTATTTACTCGGTGCATAGTACTCAGTTACTATACTCTCAGTGCAAAATGTTCAGTTAATAATTACTCAGTGCACAGTATTCAGTTACTATATTCTCAGTACACAGTGCTCAGTTACCATTTACTCACTGCACAGTACCTGGTGATTGTATTCTCAGTGCAAAGTGCTCAGTTACTGTTTACTTGGTGCATAGTACTAAGTTACCATACTCTCAGTGCATAGTGCTTGGCTACTATTTACTCAGTGCACAATACTCGGCTACTATACTCTCAGTGCACAGTGCTCAACTACTATTTACTCAGTGCACAGTACCCAGTTACTATATCCTCAGTGCAAAGTGCATAAACATGGCAGTGAAGACATGAGATTCAGCAGAGCCATGCAACATGATGACAATCAGTGTTTCAAGGAATCATCCTTAGTCCTCCAGTCTCACCCTCTAAACACTCTCCCCTGGATGGTGTCTTGTAGTTGTCCACTCCCATGGCTTCAAACCCTCTACTTTGTCATCATGACCTTAGCTCAGGCACCGCTCCTAACCTCCAGAAGTCCTAGCCACGTGGATGTCCACATGGACTCACCACACTACCTCCAAACTCAAAGTCATTATCCTCCTCCTCAGATATGTTCTTTTTCTTGCATGCCTGATCTTGACTCATGGCACCACAGTCTTTTCAATGTTCCAAGCCAGATGCTTGGGAGTCACCAAGACACTCTCTTCTCTTTCTGTACACCACCACTGCCCATCAAGAGCTCTTAGTGACCAGGCATAGTGGTTCATGCCTGAAATCCCAGCACTTAGAAAGACTGAGGCAAAAGGATTGCCTGAGCCCAGAAGTTTGAGACCAGCTGGGCAACTTGGTGAGACCTCATCTCTACAATAAATCAAAAAATTAGCCAAGTGTGGTGGTGCACACCTGTAGTTCTAGCTACTTGAGAGGGTGAGGTGAAAAGAACACCTGAGCCCAGCAGGTTGAGGCTGCGGTAGCTGTGATTTTGCCACTGCACCCCAACCTGGGTGACAGAGTGAGATTCTGGGGGAAAAAATGGAATGTTTAGTGTCTCCGATTTCCCTATTTCCTGAGCAACTGCTGGGGTTAATTCTCTTGAGCGTCAGGTGTCTAGCCGGCCCCACTGTTGCTCCCAACCTTGTGATCCTTGACCGTGCTCAAGACATAACCCCCTTTCATCTGCCTCTCCAAAAGTCCATTCTTGTACTGCTTCCCATTCCTTCCCTCTTAACCGATTTTCCATGGCTCCTGTCCCTCCCCAGTCGTCTGCTCTGACACTAAGAACACAAGTTCTTTGGTGAACAGTATTCTTTATCTTCACGAACTTTCTACATAAACATTCCTCAGTGGATCTCAACGTGTGGATATGTCCCACCCTCCACCCCACCCCTGTAAATGCTGCTATCAGAGTGATCTTTTCAAAAAATATAAATCTAGGTCAGGCACAATGGCTCATGCCTGTAATCCCATCACTTTGGGAGGCCGAGGTGGGAGGATTACTTGAGCCCAGGAGTTTGAAACCAGCCAAGGCAACATAGTGAGACCTTGTGACTACAAAAAAAAAATCAACAAATTATCTGGGTGTGATGGTGTGTGCCTGTAGTCCCAGCTATTTGAGAGGCTGATGTGGGAGGATCGTTTGGCCCAGGAGATCAACGCTGCGGTGAGCTGTGATCGCACAACTGCACTCCAGCCTGGACAACAGAGTGAGACCCCGACTCTAAATAAATATTTGATCGTGCTTAAAATCCTTCTGTGAGTTCCCATAATGTTCCTCTTTATTTAGCATGCGGAGCACATCCTGAGCTGGATGAAGGTGCCTTGTTGCCTCCTCTATAAAATATGGAAATAATAGGGTTGCTGTGCGGATCCCATGAGTCAGTGCACAAAGGGACACAGAGCAGGTCCTGGTATACAGAAGGCAACGTTAACTGCATTTCTAGCTTATCGGTGACTGTCCACTCTAGTTTTCTGGCACTTCCTCACTTTGCCCCGGCTGTGCCCAGCCACGCACATTCTTCCAACACACCCAGTGTCATGCTTCCATGTTGGGGCATATTCTGCTATCACTAGTTCTCTCCCTCAGCCTGCATATCCCCTCTTCTCCAGGACGGCTGGCCTGACCCCTCGTTCTGATTAGAAGGGCTCTGCTCTGGGTTCCCAGAGCACCCCATATGTACCCACCTACGCTCTGCTCACCGCGTGGGCTGTGCCTCCCTGCACGGCACACACTGTAGCTTACTCATCTTCAGTTTCCAACACCTGGTGCGGTTTGGCTCCTTGTTTGTTGGGTGAATGAGTTCAGATAACCAAGTCTACAAGTATATTGATTCTCATCTATATTTAATGCTCTTGTAAAAGCATTAAATGCTCTTTCCTGTTAAAAGAGCATTAAATCAGCTCTGAAGAAGAATCTGAAAAGACTTACTATGAGCCAAGTGTAAGGGTGCCATTGCTTGCGAATGGAGCAGTGGTATCTATTCTGCCTCTTTAAAAAATTATAATTAGGCCAGGCACAGTGGCTCGTGCCTATAATCCCAGCACTTTGGGAGGCCGAGGTAAGAGGATTGCCTGAGCCGATTGCTTGAGCCCAGGGGTTTGAGACCAGCCTGGGCAACTTGGTGAGACCTCATCTCTACAATAAATCAAAAAATTAGCCAGGTGTGATGGCATGCACCTGTAGTTCCAGCTACTTGGAAGGTTGAGGATCACCTGAGCCCAGCAGGTCCAGGTTACGGTGGCCATGAGCATGCAACTGCACTTCAGCCTGGGCTACAAAGTGAGACTCCAACTCAAAAAAAAAAAGATAATTTACAGAACTCAACAGCACATGATGTAGATTTAAACACAACTATATTTAAACACCATCTGGCTGGACGTGGTGACTCACACCTGTAATCTCAGCACTTTGGGAGGCTGAGGCAGGAGGATTGCTGGAGCCCAGGAGTTCAAGACCAGCTTGGACAACATAGCGAGACCTCATCTGTATAAAAAAATCAAAAAATTAGCCAGACATAGTGGCGCATGCCTGTAGTCCCAGCTTCTTGGGAGACTAAGATGGAAATATCACCTGAACCCAAGAGGTCCAGGTTGTGGTGAGCTGTGACCGTACTCAAACCAGCAGAGTGAGATGCTGACTCAAAAAATTAAAAAATTATTCAAGCAAACATAATCTAAAACCTTCTGGATACAGTGATTCTTTAGAACAATATGTAGTTCAAGTGAAAATAAATCAATTCTCCTTTAGATTTTATTTTGAGTTATTGTAGCAGGTGGTCACAAAACCAATCCGTAGCTAACTTAATTTCTTGTACTTGTCTTAAGCCAAATGAATTTTAGCAATCTAACTATTTATTGCACACACAATTTGAAATTACTAAAAACAAAGCCACCTTAGTTTGTTTCCCTAAAATGGTGACATGTAAATAAATGCAATAAACAAAAACATTAGAGATGACATCATAAGACTTATTTCCTTAGAATTGATGCCCAGATATTGAAGTAATGGAGGACTAAAGATAAAGTAATATACTTCTTTGCTGTAGCAAAGAGTTAAATACAGTTATACAGAAAATAAATGCCAAGTTGACTCATAAAAATTAGTTACAATATAAATAACATGACATAATAAAAACAATAAGCCTCTGTATCAAACAAAAGACATTGTCTTTTACCCCTGTGAGCAAGCCTACCTTTTGGAAAGCAAGTCGTATTCATGTAAAATCATCAACAGATTTTCTACAACGTTGAGTTCACTTATCTTCTCCCTACACTCTGGACTATAATTTGAAAAATATTAGCAGCTACTAAAAACATATTTTACTATGTGCACTTATTTGATATCCTACCCCTTATATTATAATCAGAAGAAGAGATTTTTTTAAAACCAAAGGAATCATATGCTGTTCACAAAAAAAAGCAATGATCCACTGACTGACAAAAAAATATATTTAAAGCTCTTTTATTCAAAATAATCATGGTACCTTGAACAGTTATCATAATACTATAAGAAAAGGATTGGCAGTAGCGGGAAACTGCCAGGAGGGGAGCGGTGAAGTGGTATTAGCAGTAGTGGGAATCTGCCTGGAGAAGTGGGGGGTACACCTCATCAACAAGGATAGCTGCATAATGAACATTTGTATACCTAACCCTGAATTGTACCCCACATCTTTAAAATTAAAAAAATCAAAAGAAAAAAATAATAATCATGATATCTATAAGATGATAGATGTTCTAAGAATTTATTTAAAGGCCACCAATGTTGGAAAATGTTTTGTATATTAAAATAAACACACAGGTAAGAATAAATTAAGAAAGTCAGGGAGATTCAACTGCCAAAGAAATATTACGGTAATTTTGAAAGTAGAAGTAATTAAAGAGTAAATGAAAAGACCAGGCAAATATTTCTGATCAGGAAGAAAAGAGAATTTAACATTGTGATTTGTCTTTCCAACTTGGATTTTAAAATGATGCTTTCTAGCCAGGATCCTCTGCAACAGATAAGTATTATTTTACACTTATTTTTCAAAAATGAGTACTGACTAGGTGACAAAGTAAATGATATATTTTGCATTCCTCCCATTGAAATTGCTATCACAGCAGAACTGGAAAGTATATGAAATACACAACTCACCTTTCCGCTAAACTAGCCAGAGCCAAGAGAGAACCCAACAGAACATTAGTGTCCCGGGCACCAAGTAAATTTACTAATGTCTGAAAAATAAAGTAAAACAAAGTTTGATTATATAAGTACCACAATCTTCTTGAATGATATAATGCTACCTTCTCCAGATTATGGAGGCTTAATCTTTTTTTTTCTTTGCCCAGTATTTTATAATGCATGTGCATCTATAATTAAGTGCAAACTATATACAAATTTAAAGCTGATCTTTTGAATTTTTTCCTAACATTATCCTCCACTGACATTTTCCATGGCATTAAATATATCTTTATAAACATTATCTTTTGTCAATATAATTAAATTATTCATTATACTATGGCTTTACTTACAGAATAATGAAACATGTCATGCCCTCTTGAGCCTTATGGAGTTTAGTTCAGTTTACTTTTTGCAGTTAGTATAGAGGCTTAACCTTAAAAGGAATCTCATGATTCATCAGACTCACATAGTGAGATCCCCATCTCTACAAAAAAATTTTTAAAAATCAGCCAGGCATGGTGGCACACGCTTGTAGTCTCAGCTACTCAGGATTCAGGAAGTTGAGGCAAGAGGATCACTTGAGCCCAGGCAGTCAAGGCCACAGTGAGCTAGGATTGTGCCACTGCACTCCAGACGGAATGTCAGAGCAAGACGCTGTCTCTTTAAAAAAAAAAATTAAAAGATCCAGTTCTTTACTGGGACCTGGTGTCCATCTCCTCCTTTCTTTGGAACTCTTGAGAGTAGCTCCTTGTAGCCATTCCTTGCCCGGCAGAGGAAACATAATGTTTCCCATATCCCAAGCTCCACGGCCAGTCTGGCTCCCATGCTTCCCTCTCTTTCATGCTCCTAGGCATTCTGCTCCACCCTTTCTGACCCCACTCAGGAAAGAGTAGGGAGATAATGACATGAGTTATCATATTGGTACTGACTCACTCTGAGCCAGGTGTTGGGCTAGGGACTTTCCCAATTACGGAACTATTTTTCCACAAAATGTTAACACTTTCCTTCTTCTCAAAGTGAGCAAGATGTGTCAACACCCATGCAGCCTTCCATTCGCTCTCAGATTTCTAACTGATGGTGAAAGTGCACCATCATGCTCCAAAGCCCCCTCCCAATAACACGACCTAGCTGGCGTCTTCTGTGTCCTGTTGATAGTCTTCCTTGAATTCTCATCCATGAAAATTCTCATATCTTCTCTCTACATTTTCAGAACTCAGAGGCCCCCAGAAAATACACTCCCCAAGTCTCCCAGGCCAGGGCTGCGACCCATGCAGTGACACACTTTTGGTTTCCATGCTGAAGATTTTTTCACCTTATGATTTCAGTATTTAATGAAGCTATCATTACCTTTTTTCTTCACTTTTTTTTTCTCTCTCTCTGCCTTCTAACATAATGTTTCCCATATTCAGTCGCCAGCCTATTATTTTCACAATTTTTGCCATGTTCACTTAACACCTTGTTGCTAACCCAAAAATTTTCTTCGAGTCCTAAGCAATAATGTCTGTGAAATAGATGGCTAGTGACATGGGAAGCGTTGACCTGGATATCACCTGAAATCACCCCTAGACGACGAGCCATATATGTGGCACATTCCAGGTAACTGCTCTCAGAGGCACCAGAAAGTGGCTTCCTGGGATTTGAGGACTCAGCAGGTGACTGAAACTTGACTCTATGTGGCTGCAATCTAAACAGCTTTGCCACAAATGTAAGCTAAGTCTGTTTTGATTAAACCTGCATTCATCCATCTTATAACGAATGTGGGAGCCATATACTTGTAATGCTACACCATCTTACTAGGAGGTTGGACCCTACAAAATCGTCTTCCTGGAGTCAATCATTTTTGATCTACAGACAATGGTAATCACACGTGGTTCAAAGTAATTATGGCCCCATATGCCATAATTATATGTGTACATATATACATTTTGTTTATTTATGTTTATTTACATATACATATAGATCTAGAGTCAGTTTATATAGAGAGTGCCAAAAAATGTATACACATTTTAAAAAAGAAAAAAACTGTGTTAATACCATAATACTCTATATATACTCATAACAAAAGATGAACACAAGTCACATTTGACTCCTGCAATTACGAGAGGTGTTCAAAGTGGTTATCATCAGCATTCAGACACTTCTGATTACAGTGAACTAAAAGTAATACATAGATAACATCGCTTAAAATGTGTATACATTGTTTTGGCACGCCCAGTATGGCCTGCGTTTTCCAAACAACGTTCAAATTAAGCAATAAACTTAGCTGGCATTAAACGGTATATGAAAAGAGAACAGAGTTCCAGGAAACTTGTATTGACTACGTCTCTATTAACCTGTTAGGCTGGAAAGAATATGAAAGGGCTGGCAAGGAGTCACAGTTTTAGAGGCCAGGTTGGCAGGTTTGTGACTCAAGATACACGTGGGTTGGCCACAAAGGCTCTGAACTTCCGCATGGGAAGTGTGTGGCACAGAAGCTTTAACACTTTCACGGACCACTCACCTTGTGGGCTCCACTTGCGGTGACCCATTCTCTTTGGTCTCTGACAGCAGCAAGTTTTTGGAAAATATCTGTAAGGGAAGGACATAACTCAGAGAGGGGGCTGGAGATTAAAGGGGGCAGAACTCACAGTGCCTCAGGCCAGCAATCCTAACACACAAGCAAGGAAAGGGCAAAGAGAACAGACAAAAAAGAACAAGGAGGGAGGAGGGGCAGGATTCTTTTTTTATCCCAAGAATGACCCCTCGGGCTCAGCTAGTACTTATTTGATCATATTACCATTAGAGTGAACTGTGGAAATAGCAAAAAGAGGCAAACCTCTCCACCCACTTAAAGCTGAACAAGTTCCTTAACCATTACAGTTTCAAGGGGAGGCCTGCTCCCCAAAGAGGACCTGCTCCCCAAAGAGCCCAGCAAGCATCTTCGGCTGAGGGCCACAGTTGTCCTCAAGAGACTTCCTGGTGCCCAGGGCGTGCCACTGATGCTTCTTTCCCTGGGCCCGAGAGTCAGCGAGGCCTCTGCAAACATGGGGGCCCAAACCGTCCACACAGAGAAAACAGGCTAGCAACCCACAACAGCTGGAGGTCTGTGGCTACTCAGACCTGAGGGCAGGAAGGAGGGGCTGGAAAGAGCCTCCCAAGAGAAAAGACCAAGCAACTACAGAGCGTCTGGCACCCACAGACCAACGTGTCCACATAATCCTCAGACGAGGAGGGTTGTTGCTATTGTTTTTTTGTAGGCTCTGAATGTTCCAGATTCCATGACGTAGGTATTAACCCAATTTGACAAATAAAAACTGAATCATCTCTGATATTTTAATAGAGGTCAAATAAGGCAAACTTTTTTTTTTTTTGGAGTTAGAGTCTCACTCTGTTGCCCAGGCTGGGGTGCAGTGGCACACTCATGGTCACCGCAACCTCAACCTGCTGGGCTCAGGCAATCCTTCCAAGGAACTGTAACTACAGGCGCGCACCACCACACCTGGCTAATTTTTTTGATTTACAGTAGAGACGAGGTCTCACCAAGTTGCCCAGGCTGGTCTTGAACCCCTGGACTCAGGCAATCCTCTCACCTTGGCCTCCCAAAATGCTGGGATTACAGGCTTGAGCCACCACACCCAACCTGAGGCAAACTATTTTTACCAAAATTTGCTTCTACAGAAGCCTCTCTTGCATTAAACAAAATGTGCTTTTCAGGGTAAGAGTTGTAATCCCAAAAATCTTCATTCTGGAAATAACAGATACTGAAGAGAAAGGAAAAAAATGGGGAGGGCAGTTAGGGCCAGGAGTTACCTGCCGGGTACAAGGTTCACTATCTGGAGAATGGGCCACCTGAAGCCGCACCGCCATCCGTGTACGTAATAGGTCCATGCAACAAACATACAAAGGGGCCCCCAAAAAGAAACAATTATCTTCTGGAGGACAGACCCCTTGTACTAAAGGTTTCCCCTGCTAGGTGAGTGTTCTAGCAACACATCGGCATCAGTGGACCAGCTCGTGTTGTTGTGAAAGGCGGTGTTCAGCTTCCATTTTTTTGTTTTTTTGTTTTTGAGATTCTTTCAGCATATTTGCCCACCTCATGATGGGTGATTTACGAGGGAACCTGCCCACACCCTGCTGAGTGTTCAGCAGTTTTTGACCAACAATGACGTGACCTCCATGCCTTCCCTTTCCCTATCCACTTGATCCTGCCCCAAGAAACGTTTTTGTTGTTGTTGTTCCAGGGATGAAAAAAGTCCTCAAAGGGAAACGTTTTGCCAATGTGGAAGAGGTGAAACAAAAAACAGCAGAAGCACTAAAAGGCATCAAAATGGACGAGTTCAAACCATTGCAAGCTGTGGGAAAAGCATCTCAATAAGTGTATTGCATCAAATGGCGAGGACGCTGAAGGTGACTGAAGTCTAAACACATAAGAATAAATACACAATTTTTTATAAACGAATTCTGGATTTTTGAGGACCTCCCCATACACTTGTACCCCTTGAATCTAAAACAAAAAAAATTTAATTGTACATTAAAAAAATATTAGTAAAGTCAGTGTAAAAGATGTTTTGGCTGGGCACAGTGGCTGTAATCCCAGCACTTTGGGAGGCTGAGGTGAAAGGATTGCCTGAGTCCAGGGGTTCAAGACCAGCTTGGACAACTTGGCAAGACCTCATCTCTACAATAAATCAAAAAATAGCCAGGCGTGGTAGTGTGCGCCTGTAGTTCCAGCAACTTTGAAGGCTGAGGCGGAAGGATCACCTGAGCCAGCAGGTGGAGGTTGCAGTGGCCGTGAGTATGTCACTGCACTCCAGCCTGGGTGACAGAGTGAGACTCTGACTCAAAAAAAAAAACACATACTCTGGGTATGTTTTACCACTGAATGCAACAGTTGGCATGGATTCTCAACGGTCTGTGTGTGGGAACCTTAATAAATATTTAAAGCATCCTTCCTTCCTGCTGCAAACACCATGCTGCTTATTCTAGAAGCCACAAAGTCGACTATGTCCCGACGACGGCGCTCACACGTCATGTTGACCAGCTTGTCCACACTATGCTGCTCTTCTCCGTAGCCGAGGTACTCATTGGCCACCACCTCCATGTACTGCAGGAAGGACCAAACCAACAGCCAGTTAGAGGGAGGACCCCAAAAGCACCCGAGAGGGTGAGGCGAGCAAGGGTGGTGCAGTTCTTAAAGCGGGCTGCAGGTGGCACAACAGATTCACCAAATAATCCTCAGGGCGCCTCTGGGGCTGATTCGCTCAAAATTTGGGTTTCTGAATTCTTTGCCTTCTTTTGCGTGCTCTGAAGTTGCGGGAGGGACCAGCTAAAAACAGCACTCCCAAAAGTCTCAACATGACTCACTTGTAACCAAATAAGTGTGTTGAGACATTTAGGATCCAAATACAAGATACATACAAGAGACAGAAATATAGAGTACATAGAAATTGAATTCTTCAATGTACTTTTTTAAGTAGAATTTTGATAACACATTGCATATATTTTATTGACCTTCTGTTTTATAATATCAAAATTATATCTAGCTTGCCTACATGCAGTTAGCAATAATCAGAATAAAATGGGTATGGGAGAGGCTGATAATTCCCACCATGGATAATTCATTATAATGAGAAACAGGCTCGGAGAAACATACATAATTTCTGGCATTCAAATGGAAGTTAAAGTGGATAAAAAACATCCTTTACAATGTGATCTTATGAAAGATCATTTCATTAAATGAGGCAAGCATCCAGCCAATTTTTTAAAAATCTTAAAAACAAAACAAAATATGAATCAATTTCCTAAGAACAAGAATATTATAAAATAAAATAGGGTTAATGTTATCTTGCCATAAACTCAACCTTCCATTAATAATTCAGAATTACCTGGCAGGCTCACATGTTTATTATGAGACAGTCTTTCTGTCTGCACTATAGGTTTGAGGAGACTGGGTTTGACACCATGACCAGAAATATCGTTTCATGGTATTAATAATTGCAAGCCTCTGAGTTGCTCGGCATATATTTTCACCTGTTTCTCCTCCCTCAGTAGTTAGTTAGCAAAGAAGAAAAATCAGTGGAGTCAAGATGGTCCCTTACTTTATCCTGTACTTATTAGTGTTTTAGTGGACATCGTAGTTCTTTTTGTGTGTGAAAAAGTTTTGAACAGCTAACCCGTTCACTTCCATCACATGGCACGCACAAAGCCTGCCAGCCAGTGTCTATTTTGTATAATTACTAGCTGGAGACGTGTGACCTTGTATAGCACTTTCTCGTTTCAATAGGCAGAGGAAAGCAAGTTCAATTAGCCAGGACAAAATGTCATGGCCCCTCCCTGCCCTGTGAGAACTGTGACCCAGCCCATCTGCTCCGCCCATGACAGGCAGCACGACATAGCAAGGCCATCTTCTGCCACACATGTGTTTAATTCTAGTTCGGGGCATGGCACAAAATGAAAAGGCAAGACCAGACACCACCAAAGGAATCTTACCTGAGCCAGGTTTTCGATCCCACCCAACCTATGGAGTATTTCCTGATGAAATAAAAACAACAGAACACATATAAAAAATGAGGGTGGAGGGGGGAAAGTATGTTTTATACACAACTTCTTTGTTAAGACTTAAGATTTATAATTAGTTTTTAAAGGTCCACATCCTTACATAATATGAAAAATTTAGTGCTTGTCATTCATGCTACATTTAAGAAAAACTGTTAATAAACATCAAAGTTTGGTTCAGACTTAGAGAAAGAATATGTGCTCAGAACTGCAGTCTTTCTTCTTCTTCTTCCTCCTCCTCCTCCTCCTCCTCCTCCTTCTTCTTCTTGTTTTGTTTTCTTTTGAATCAGGACCTCACTCTGTTGCCCAGGCTCGAGTGCAGTGACACAATCACAACTTGCCACCAGCCTCAACCTCCTAGACTCGGGTGATCCTCCCCCCTCAGCCTCCTGAGTGGCTGGGACTACAGGTACGTGCCACCATGCCTAGTTAATTTTTTCATTTTTATTTACATATTTATTTATTTTTACTTATGTTGCCAAAGCTGGTCTCGAACTGCCAGGCTCAAGTGATCCTCCTGCCTCTGCCTCCCGAAGTGCTGGGATTACAGACATGAGCCATGGGCACCCGGCCATGCCTCTTTCGATGTCATCACAGAGCTGAGAAGAGCCATTAGATACCATTCCATTCCACCCTCTCATGATACAGAGGAGGAAAATAAGGACCAGAGAGATAAACCATCTGGTCTACCTGGCAAGCTGGGATGAGGCTAACATTCTCAAACTCCAGGACCAACTTGTCCTCTAAGTCTCTGCCTAGGGTAGTCCAGGGACTGGCGGCATCACCTGGAAGCGGATGCGAAATGAAGAATCTCCTTCCCAGCCCAGACCTGCCTAATCCTAGGCTGAGATTCAGCAAGATCTCCAGGTCACTGGAACCTGCAAGTGCAGTTTGAGAAACATTGCCCTTGGAGAACAGGAGCTTCTCCTTACATTTATCAGGCTATGGGCTTATGAAACCCAAACTCTACAGAAATGTAAGGATGATCTCTGCACAATGTCTCCTGGTACAGGACTGTTCTTTTGTTTGGGATTTTTTTTGGAGTCAGGGTCTTACTCTGTCACCCAGGCTGGAGTGCAGGGGCACGATCATGGCTCATCGCGGTCTCAACCTCCTGGGCTCAGGCAGTTTTTCCACCTCAGCCTCCCCAGTAGCTGGAACTATAGGTGCATGCCACCACTCCTGGTGCTTTTTTCTATTTTTTCATAGAGATGAGGTGTAATTATGTGGCCTGGGGTGCTCTCGAATTCCTGGGCTCTGGTGATCCTCCTACCATGGCCTCCCAAAGTGCTGGGATTACAGGTGTGAGCCACCATGCCCAGCCAAGTGATACAGGACTTAAAATCCAATTCCCAATAAGTAGACATTTCATTATACTTCTGAAACTGCCGGGAAAGTGCTAATTTGGGAAGAGAGGGTGGGAGGTCGGAGTTGTGAAGGGGCGAGTCTGGAACTCTGCTCACAGTAAGTGCTCTTGGGATGTCCACGTTGGCATTTATCTGCAGGCAAATGTTCCCAGGTGGCCTTAACTGTTTAATTATAGCTGTATCGACATCTCTCTCCTTACTTAACATGCACACAAGGAAGTTATTTGAAATATAAACATTGGCCATCACTTCAGTTCTGGGAAATTCACAGGGACAAGTACATGAGCGTGAGAGAGAGCAGTCTAACTGTGCTATGAAGCCAAGCGGATGGGCTGGGAAAAAGGCGGGCCCTCAAAGCCTCCTGAGTCAAGGTTTCTTTACTCTGTGGGAAGTGGATTTGGAAACACTGAACACACTGTTGTCTAAATTAAGTGAAAAGAAACACATAGAACTCAAATTAAAAATAGTTCTATGATTAATCTCCTCATATAAAGCCTCATCAATACTGTTTATGCTAGAGAAGCTATAATTAGAGAACATAAAAATGCTGTATACACGGTCCGCATTTATGATAGGATGTTTTATACATATAAAAATAATTTAAAACCACTGGTAGCTGTTCAACAATTTTTTTTTTTTCATTCCTGCAGTGTGAAAGCACTGAGCTAGGCTCTGAAGAGGACACAAATATGGAGATGGCAGGGGCCCGCTTCACTGGGCTTTAGATAAGCCCAAGGTAGGTGTACCAATAACTAGAATGTAAGACTGCATGAGATAAATGTTTACGTATATATGCATGAAGTGTTATGGTGGACTCCAGGAGGGACACCTCATTTCCTGCTGAGATGACTGAGAGAAACTTCACATGCGTGGTGGTCGCGGAATGAGATTGGAAGGATGAATGGTCTGCTGTGCAGAGATGGGGGGATGGTAAAAAATAAAAGAGATTCCAGACAAAGAAAATGGCAGGCTCAAAGGTGCACAGAGATTATAAAGACAAAACATCGAGACATTCTGGGACTCTGAGGAAAGCTGTTCCATAGCTCCATGAAAGTTGTTATCAAAGAAAGGGTTAGAAATTTGGGGTGGGATCAGACTGTGGGAGGACTTAGCTGTGAGCCTGAACTTGAACTTTTTCATGCAGGTCATGAAACCTCTGTGAAAACGTGTGAATGAGAGACTGGTCAGACCAGTTGAATCTAAAAACAAACTAAAGAAAGAAAGTGTTATCAACTGGGAGCCCAGCCTGGAGTCAGTGGCAGCGAAATAAAAATGGAGAGAAAAGGTTAGCCTTTGAAGTGATGTAATCAACTGGATGTGAAGTCAGACTGGAAGAACAGGAGCTAAGTAGAAGACGTCAGCCTATTTGAACGTGGTTGGCTGGGAACAATGACACGATTGACCCACAGAGGGAAGGAGAGAGGAACAGAGTGAGTTAGAAGAGAAGACTCAGAGGTGGACATACTGAGGTGCCGAGGGGATGTCCAGGTGCAAAAAGGACAACAGGCCATGGAACATGAGGTGAGGGCAAAAGACTGAAGTCACAGAGAAGGAGGTTCAAAATTGAGGCGTGAGAGAAGGAAGACACCAAGGGAGGGAATGTTTAAATGACTGGTCATAGTAATGTTACTTTTAAATGTGTACCCTGACAAGAAATGTATCACCAATAATTTTAATCATATAAAACTAAGTTTCCCTAGCCACATCCCAAAAACAGTTGTTTTATTTTGTACAGTAGATGAATTAGGCATTCTATACCCCCACTCCACCCCCAAAAAGAATGTTATGAGCAAATCAACTTGGGAAACACTGGGTTAACAAATCCCCTCCCCCCTTTTTTTTTGAGTTGGAGTCTCACTCTGTCACCCAGGCTGTAGTGCAGTGGCACGCTCACAGCCACCACGGCTTCGGTCTGCTGGGCTCAGGCGATCCTTCCACCTCAGGCTTCCAAGTAGCTGGAACCACAGGCATGCACCACAACGCCTAGCTAATTTTTTGATTTACTATAGAGATGAGGTCTCGCTAAGTCGCCCAGGTTGGTCTCAAACCCCTGGGCTCAGGCAATCCTCTCGCCTTCGCCTCTCAAAGTGCTAGGATCACAGGCGTGAGTTGCCGCACCCAGCTAGATTTAACAAATTCTTTATCTCAGGACTCCTCCGAGTCTCTAATATACCGCAAGGAACAAACTAGTGTGTCACTTTTCCGGAACATCACTAACCAGACCATGCTTCTTTCCACAGAGCATGTGTTACTCCCATGAGACGGTTTGAGCAGTGCTGCTACAAAGGGTAGGAATGGGGAACAGGCTTTCTCAGGCTTAGAGAATGCTATAGTTACAGACTCAAGAACTGAACCTCCATCCGTGGTATCAACACTTTCCTTCCATTCCCCTGCAGAGAGCAGGGCAAGGCCAGGAGATGGCTCACAGTCCACAATCTTCCCTGGGTTTCCTCTCCTTACACCAGTGGGACTGTACTAACCCAAGAGTGTCAACTGAAGAAAATCATGACTGCAAGGCATGTATACACCTGGGTTTTACAGTTCTGACTACTGATCTGAAAAGCAAACATGACTGCAAGCTTGGATCACAGCAATGCCTCCTGTATGCCCATTAAGACATCAACATTTTCCCAGGTCCCCGTCATAGGCCAGAGGGTCAGAAAACTGGGTTCTATGCTTCTGAGCCTACTGGCCTGGAGAAAGTCTCCTTGTCAATCTAAACTTCAGTTCAGTCTGTGAGATGTGACCGATGTCCATGCTTGCTCCCTGAGAGTTTCCTTTTTTTATATATATATATATATATATATAATACTGGTTTAAAAAAAAAAGTATGTTTTTAAAAAATGGAGTACATTATGCCAATATATGGAGGGGTATTAACACATTATTATTACTATTACTATTATTGTTATTATTATTATTATTGAGTCAGAGTCTCACTCTGTCACCCAAGCTGGAGTGCAGTGGCATGGTCATGGTTCACTGTAGCCTGGGCTCAGGCAATCCTCCCACCTCTGCCTCCTGAGTAGCTGGGACTACAGGCATGTGTCACCATACCTGACTAATTTTTTTTTTTTTTTGGTAGAGACAAGGTCTCCCTATGTCGATCAGGATGGTCTCAAACTCCTGGGCTCAAGCAATCCTCTCTCCTCAGCCTCCCAGAGTGCTGGGATTACAGGCATGAGCCATCACGTCCAGTCTCATTATTTTTACCATGGCCAAAAACATTATTTCCATTCAGGGGCTCTCATGCCAAGACTAATCAGCAACTAAGTGAATGAATGCTGCATACATTGCAGTGACCTTCAACACCGAATCACTAACAAGATCATTTTCCTCCTGCACTCAGAAATCATCAGTGGCTCCACATTGCTTATTCATTGGTCAAAACTTAATGCTCCTATATGAACTGGCTACTTTACTTATGTTTCTAAGTATAATAGTAATTACTCTTCTAACAGGCTTGGTATATTAGATTTGTAAGGCAGTTAGGAAAAGGGAAGTATAAGAGATGGTTCTAAAGTTTTCTTCCCTGAGTCTGAGGAAAAATGACACCATAAAAGAATCAGGAGCCGGGCTCGGTGGCTCAGCCTGTAACCCCGTGCTTTGGGAGGCTGAGGTGAGAGGATTGCATGAGCCCGCAGGTTCGAGACCCGCCTGGGCAACTGGGCAAGACCTCATCTCTACAATAAATTTTTTAAAAAAAATTAGCCGGGCATGGTAGTGCGTGCCTATAGTTCCAGCTACTTGGAAGGCTGAGGTGGAAGAATCGCCGGAGCCCAGGAGGTCGAGGCTGCGGTGGCCAGGAGTAGCCACTGCACTCCAGTCTGGGCGACAGAGGGAGACTCCAACTCAAAAAAAAAAGAATCAGGAGATGATTCTAAAGGTTTAAGGATGGAAGAATTGAATATCTATTTTATTTTATTTTATTTTATTTTATTTTTTGAGTCAGGGTCTCACTCTGTCACCCACCCAGGCTGGGGTGCAGTGGCATGATCATAGCTCACTACAGCCTCAAACGCCTAGGCTCAGGCAACCCTTCTTCCTAAGTCCCCTAAGTAGGGACTACAGGTGTACACCATCAGGTACAGCTAATTTTTCTATTTGTTTTGTAGAGAGGGAGTCTCACTTTGCTACCCATCCCGAGTAGCTGGGACTACAGGAATGTGTCACCACACCTGGCTAATGTATTTTTTTTTTTTTTGGTAGAGACAAGGTCTCCCTATGTCGACCAGTATGGTCTCAAACTCCTGACTCCAAGCCAATCCTCCCACATCAGCCTCCCAAAGTGCTGGGATTACAAGTGTAAGCCACTGCCCCTGGTTGAAAAATCTCCATTTTAAAGTTATTGAGTATATGCTGGGCATGGTGGCTCATGCCTGTAATCCCAACATTTTGGGAGGCCAAGGTGAGAGGACTGCCTGAGCCCAGGGGCTCAAGACCAGCCTGGACAACTTGGCAAGAGCTTAACTCTACAATAAATAAATAAATAAAATTAGCCAGGTGTGGTGATGTGCACCTGTAGTCCCAGCTACTCGGAAGACTGAGGCAGAACAATCTCCCGAGCCCAGCAGGCTGAGGCTGCCGTGGCTGTGAGCATGCCATTGCACTCCAGCCTGGGCGACAGTAAGACTTCAGCCCAAATAAATAAATAAAGTTATTGAGTGTATGTACTACAATAATGGTTCTCAAACTTTTTGGTCTCAGAACCCCTTTGCACTTAAAGATTACTGAGAATCCCAAAGAGTTTTTGTTTATATGAATTACACAGTATCAATTTATATTTACCACACTATAAATTGAAAGTGACATATTTAAAACCCAAGGGCATGCAAGCACATGTTCCCTCAGCTACCAGGGCCGTGATGCCTTCACATGAGTCTCAGGAAAATTCCACAGCACTCTTGGAAGGGAGTGAAAACACAACATCTTAGCACCATTTTGAAGAAAATTTTGACCATATGGAATCCCTGAAAGGGTCCCAGAGACCTGTAAGCATTCCGTGGGCCACACTTTGAGAAGTACTATGCTACTATGTCACTGAGGTGGCTGTCTACTACTCAGAAAATTCGGAACTTTACAGGAAAGATGGAGGCTGAAGATAAGGACTTATCTTCTAAGCTCTGGCTTCAACTACCTTACCTGAAGATAAGGACATATTTTCTAAGCTCGTGGCTTCAACTACCATTTTTTTTTATCTTTTCCCCACTAAAGAACAAAAAAAATGGTAGTTGAAGCCACGAGCTTAGAAGATATGGAAGAAAGTGATAAGAAAAGAATGTTGGAGAAGCCTAACATTTAGAAAGACAAGATTAAGAATAGGAGCAGATAAAAATATAAAAAACAACAACACTAAGAAATAGAGGTTTTCAAAATCAGTGAAGGCAGAAAGAAAATGTGAACAGTGTCTCTTGCAAAGAGAGATTGAGAAGCACAAGGGCCGAGAGAAGACTACTCAATTCCGCTGTCTTTTTATTGCTGTTTCTAATATAATTTTGCAGTTGAAGATTTTCTCTATCCTGGATAAGCAATGTCCTGTGGGTTCTCCGTAAGGAATCCAGGTGAACGTCTGTCTTTATCCTGCTTGGTACCCCAAGTGCACTTGAAATCTCAGCACGTGTCTTTCTCCAATCCTGAAAAACCTCAGGCCATTCCATCTTCAGAATGTCATTCCTTCCAGTCTTTTCTTCTCTGACATTCCTTCCAGTCTTTTCTTGCTGGAACCTCCGTTAAACATATACTGGAAACTCTGTGCACTGGCAAGCCAGATCCAGGCTATGCGCCACTAGTTTGCACCACAGGGTCAAGGAACAGGGATTGAAGTGTGGCACAGTGTGGTCTATTTAAACAACCTCCAGAGAGAACCTTGTGCACAGGATTTAATGTGCAAGCAACGTGATACAGCAGTCCTGGGGGAAAGGAAGTGGGTTTGGGAGACATAGCCTGACCTTTCAAGAAATGTAGTCATGAAGACAGGGAGGAAAATCTGAAAGGACAGCTGGGTCAAGAAAAGAATTTTTCTTTTCTTTTCTTTTCTTTTCTTTTCTTTTCTTTTTTTTTTTGAGTCGAAGTCTCACTCTGTCACCCAGGCTGGAGTGCAGTGGCACACTCCCGGCCACCGCAGCCTCGACCTTCTGGGCTTAGGCAGTCCTTCTGTCTCAGCCTTTCAAGTAGCTGGAACTACAGGCGTGTGCTACCACTCCTGGCTTATTTTTTGATTTATAGAGACGAGATCTCACCAAGTTGCCCAGGCTGGTCTCAAACCCTTGGACTCAAGTCAATCCTCTCGTCTCAGTCTCCTAAATTGCTGGGGTTACAGGCTGAACCACCACACCTGACCAAGAAAAGGATATTTCTATGATAAGGGAAACTAGAAAAGGAAGCCACTGACACCATAAAAAAGAGAACAGGTGGAAGGGTATGCGTTGCAAGCAGGAGGAATACTACTTCTGAAATAAGAGAGAAGTTGATTGCAGGATAATCCAACTATTTCAAAGAACAGAGAGGAGAACATAAGAAAGGTCACAGTGGGATGGCTTTGATCATCCTTGTGCAGCAGAGGACAACGCAATGAGACGAGAATAACAGGGGGAGGGGGGCTTTGGTTGAGAGAAAGTTTGGAGCAGCCGCTGTGGCCCCTGCAATCCCAACTGAACAAGAGAGGAAAGGAATGCGTGGCCAGGACACAGGCACGCGGAGATTCACTGGCGTGAGGTATAGTAAACCCCAGCACAGCTTTGTGACTTCAGCCAACAATTCTTGGCATCTCAAGATGTTAAACAACTGCCTGAACACGTGGCCTTCTACGGGGAAAGAGTACCAGGGAGGAGAGACTGGGAGAGAATGCCCTTCTATGGAAGACTGGCAGTCAGGGCGATCTTCATTTCATATGTGTTTTGGGCACAAATCTCATAAACAAAGTGGTCCCAGATTCTTCCCTTTAGAGGGCAGTACAATCAACCCTGCCCAAATCCATCAAGAACTGGATCAGGAAAGGCAGTACTTGACACAGGACACCACCAGAGTGTGACACCACCACCGTCAGTTTTCTGAACAGAACATGGCTAAGGCATGTTGAAGATGTGTAATAATATTACACATATAATGTTTTCATCCAATGTGAGACGTCAGGCATACAAGAGGGTGCTGTTAATAACTGAGTGGGAATGAAGGACACATACTGAGACCTGAAACAGACTCAGACAAAACGGAACCTATAGACCACTCTTGTTACACACGACCCCCCACAGAATTGCAAAAAGCAGCTCAGACACCCATGGGACACACAGTTCTGTATGGCTGGTCTTGGGGAAAAATATGGGGGCTACTTATCCGGAAAACTGTGGGAAACCAAGACAGAAGGCCACCTGGATGCCCCAAGACACATATGCAAAGGGCTGTGGTTAGCTCAACTATAAGAGGCCAGTTTAGGACACAGTGTGAGAAGGAGTGATTCTTCTAAGATGTTTAGTGCCCATGATGCCCAGAAGACTCAAGTCAGAGCAGGCTCTGTAGCTGGTTGGGACCAAAACACTTTTATAAAGTGCCAAGTTTGGAAAAGATGTTTACGTTCCCAAAGGTAATCATCTTTTCCAAACTTGGCCCTTGAAGGAAACACATTCTGACTCAAGAATTCATCAATAAGTCTTAGTCCAAAATAAAAGATCACAGTGGTGTGAGCTTCCTAGTAGCCTATGAGGACAGGGCATAAACGGAGATCCTTCTTAGGAAATAAAAGTAATCTGTGCAAATGACAGAAGCATGTATGAATGATGAGAACATTTTGGATATTTAACATGGGCAAGTAGAAAAAATTAGCCCTGGGGCTCTGGGGAAGTGATACTCAAACTGTGGTCCCCAACTAGCGGCATAACCATCACCTGGGAATTTGTTAAACGTGTATGTTTTCAGGTCTACCCCAAACCTACTGAATCAGAAACTTTGAGAGTGGGCTCCAACAATCTTCAGGTTCTTCAGATGTTTCTAATAAGTTTGAGAACTACTGCTTTGCACAGTTAGCTATTGATCTACCAGCTGGACTGGAAGGAAGAGCTTTCTGGGTCCAGGTGAAGTGTTAAGTTAGCTTTTTTCTACAGTCTCACGCTAACGCACTAAGTCCTTGCTACTCAAAGTGTGGGCCATGGACCGGTAGCAACAGCATCCTCTGGAAGCTCATTAGAAATGAAGACTCTAGGCCGGGCACGGTGGCTCAAGCCTGTATTCTCAGCACTTTGGGAGGCCAAGGTGAGGGGATTGCCTGAACCCACAGATTCGAGAACAGACTGGGCAACTTGGCAAGACCTCGTCTCTACTATAAATCAAAAAATTAGCTGGGCCTGGTGGCGTGCACCTGTAGTTCCGGCTATTTGGAAAGCTGAGGCAGAAGGATCTGACCAGGGCCCAGCAGGTCAACGCTGGGGTGTGCGCAAGCCACTGCACTCCGGCATGGGCAACAATAAATAATAAATAAATGCTCTAGGTCCTCAGTTTACACCTTCTGAATCAGAATTTGCATTCACAAGATCCCCAGGTGACTCCCACGCACATTAAAGATTGGGAGGCACTAAATCAGAGGCAGCAGGTCAAACTTACTAATGAGAGAAGGGAAAGATTCTTGACCTCAGAACCTTCCTCTGAGACAAGCAGGAAGCCCTGGCTCACCTCTGACTCAGGTTCTGGGGCTGGGGAAGGACTGATTCCGGAACAGCTGTGGAAGCTGCAGGCCCTGTCTCACCACCGGCTAGCTCTGGGGCCACAAGAGCAACCCCCTTGTCACAGCCAAATTGGCCTTAAACATGCTTGAAGTTGTGGGCAGGTGCATACCTCCTCCAGCTGTGAATGGTTTAAAATGCCAGGAAACAAAGAAAACATAGACCAGAAGTTCAATCCACTTAATCCCATAAGTAATATAGTAGAAATAGAAATAGTAGTAATATAGTAGAAATAGTAGTAATATAGTAGAAATAGTAGTAATATAGTAGAAATAGTGCCCCATTAAAGCACTTCTCTCAAATCTTTTCAAATAGTAGATCACATAAGTCCCAAATATGGAAGCTACTGAGTTGTGAGAAAACAAAAAAGTTAACATGGACTATTTCAAAGAAAATCCCACCAGTTTGTTTGTTTGTTTTATTTCACCTTCATAACAAGGAAAAATGTGTGTCTATTTTTCCAACCAACCTGATAACATGGATCCCTCATCAGCAACCTCAGACAGATTAACACCCTCAGAAAATGAATGGATGGGGCTCGAGTAACCCACTCCCTGAAAAAAGAAAACAGGAGAAAATGTTCATGTTTAAAAGCCCAGAGTGACCAACCATCAGCAACGCAAGACCACAAAGAAATGTAAACAATACACAAGGAAATAAGCACTTCATTCATTTGCAAGGGGAACATTATCTGGTACTCAGACACTTGATCTACTTTAATTAAAAGCACACATCATCTTTATCTCTATGAAGCAGAGGCCCCCTCAAACTTTTTTGGCTCACGCCACCCTTACTGACTTGGTAATATTTCATAGTAACCTTGGACCAAAAGAAATAGCTAAAAGGTCCAGAACTTAGGCCCAACTTAATAAGAACGTATGCCCCAACAATTTAACATCCATTTGAAAAAAGGAGTACAGATACATTAAAAGATGGTTATTTTTAAACTTTTCTCTTTCTTCCTTTCTTTTCTTTTCTTTTTTTTTTTGAGTCAGGGTCTCACTTTGTCACCCAGACTTGAGAGCACGTGGCACAATCACAGCTCATCACAGCCTCGACCTCCTGGGCTCGGGTGATCCTTCTGCCTCAGCCTCCCAAGTAGCTAGAGCTACAGGAACGTGTGCCATGCTCTGCCTGAAAGGTTACTTTCATAACCTCACTTACTAATGGGGTAAGTGCATCTGTGGACTCTTCTCATGTCTAGAAATTAGACACCACCACCCTTGTTTTCTCTTCTACCTGACTTTCCTTGGGATCTTGCTTTCTATCATAGCAGTCACTGAAAACCCAGCTTCAGAAAGACGTGCCGTCATCTGAAGACAGCATGACCCAGTGTTGAAATCGCAAACTGCCTTGAGCAGTGTGTGCTGTGTCTGATGACTGCTGAGTCACACTGTGTTTTCTTTGAAAATTTAAAATACCCCACAGCACCCCCAGGAGTTCTCGCAGCCCTGGGGCACTTTGGGACTCCATTTGGGAAACACGAGTATAAAGTATGTTTTTAGACCAGTTTCCCCAGAAGCAGACCCTGAAATGAAGGTTAGGGTGTGCAAATTTACGATGAAGGACACAGTCTCAAGAGAGACCAGTAAGAGAGTGGGAAGGGGAGAGACACTGGCAAGTGTACTGCCTCAGGCAAAGTCTTAGCTCCACCTTTTCTGACAGTGGGCTCGGGAATGCAGATGACCCCTTGGAGGCATCCCAGACTGAGGCAAAGGAACTGGGCTTTCCTCCTACCAGAACTTGCCCCTGGCTGAAAGCTGCAGGAGGGACTGAGGGAAGAGATTCCCAGGCACCGCAGCAACAAGGCCTCCAGGAGCCCAAGGGTGATGCAAGTGCTGTTGGACAGGAAAACACCAAAACAACAGGGGGGCTGGGCATGGTGGCTCATACCTTTAATCCCAGCACTTTGGGAGGCAGAGACAGGGGGTTTGCTTGAGCCCAAGAGTTCGAGACCAGCCTGGGCAACACAGCGAGACCCTGTCTCTGCAAAAACTGGAATCATTAGCTGGGAGTGGTGGTGTATGCTATAATCCCAGCTATTCAGGAGGCTGATGCAGGATTGCTTGGGCCCAGGAGGTCGAGGCTGTGGTGAGCCATGATCATGCCACTGTACTCCAGCCTGGGTGAGAGTGAGACACTAACTTAAAACAAACAAAAAACAAAAAGGGTGAGGATCTGAGTGATCTGGGTTAAGCACCAGCATGGCCCTATGGCTCTATGTTGAGAGTCTGCAAAACGCTCTGGAAGCAAAGTCACAGTCTCTGGAGAAGTCATATTAGGACAGAAACTGAATGTGAGTTCATCATGAAGCCCGTTCAGAGGGGGAAGGGAAAAAAAACTGGATTTTGCTTCAAACATTGAATACATTCAATATCCAAAATACCATCAGCAGATTTCTGAAGAACTGTTTAAAGTGTCACTTCATTGCCATCAAATGATACAAGTATTCACTCAAGTACATTTTGAAAGGTTTTACAATTATGTTTCATTAGTAAAGAATGACTGAGTCCTAGCCTTCCAAGGGTCTTTAAAATAAGGACAATGGCAATTCTGCTGTGTGGTTGAAGGAACCAACCGATGCCCAGATTCCTAGACAGTCACATGGCCTTGTACTCAGTAGCTACTCAGATAAGCATGGATCGACCAGTTCTCGGTTTTAAACCAGCGTTGGGAAGGCAAGCACATGCTGGTCTCAGTTGAGGTGGATCTCACGTGCTGGATTTAAACTAGAGGAGCACAGTGGTCAACACACAACCCTGCTTTTCCACGCCTTCATAAGCTTAGAAGTAGGAAGTCGGGGTGGGGATCGTCTACATTCTTTAGTGACCTCCATTGTCCTTTCCCGTCCCTATTCGGCCACTGTGAACAATCTCCGTTTTGTCGCTCGGCTGTGCCATGCCCAGTTAGAGCTGGTATAAACGTAGTCAAAATGGTGAAAGCTTTTCAGTCGACTCCTGATATCCCAGGCCATAGAAGGTACCAGTGACAAGGTGCTTTTCGCATCAGTTATTGAGGACACTTATACCCAAAGAGTTGAAGCAACAGAGCCCAGGTTGAGACTAACACCCACACCCACGGCGTCCCCAGTTTGGGTTTGATAGTTGACATGCCTGAAACTGACTTCGTGAACTCCCAGACCAGATACAGAACCCCTGGATACCAAAGGCCAATGTGTATATTTGTGTGTGTGTGTGTGTGTGTGTGTGTGTGTGGCACATTTAACTTCAACACTCTAAATAACATTGCATGAGAAATAAAAATGTAAGAGCTAGATATTTGCTTCAAGTTAGGTGATGCGAACAAGAGGAATCATTACTTGTTTGAGGACTACATAAGATCTTAGGTTCTTAACGCTTATATTCTTTTTGTCGACATTTAAGGTTGTGAAGCTTAGAGTAAAAGAGAGACAAAAAGACAAGATTCGTCCTCAACCAAAGACCCAGCTCATTCAAAAATTCTACTGTTGGCCGGGCTCAGTGGCTCAGCCTGTAATCCCAGCACTTTGGGAGGCCGGGACGAGTGGATTGCCTGAGCCCATGGGTTCGAGACCAGCCCAGGCAACTTGGCAAGACCTCATCTCTACAATAAATTTTTTTTTAAATTAGCTGGACATGGTAGCGCGTGACTGTAGCTTTGGCTATTTGGAAGGCTGAGGCAGAAGGATCACTGGAGCCCGGCAGGTCGATGCTGGGGTGGCCATGAGCATGCCACTGCATTCCCGCCTGGGCAACGGAGTGAGACTCCGACTCAAAAAAAGAAAATTCTACTCTTGATAAAAGCAGAGTGTGGCTTTGTATGTGCATAATAATTGATCAAATAAGTGAAAAAGCAAATTTTTTTTAATTAGAAGAAGATACAGCAAGAGTTAATATAGCTATTTCTAAGAGCTGTATAAAGAGTAAATTTTCATTTTTAAAATAACTTTCTGTGTTTTTCAAAATTTTTGAATAATCAAAAGAAATTAATAAAAAGAAATTCCAAATGCACAATCTCAACCTTGGTGTTCCCCAATAAAATCAGGTGACCAGACCAAAATCTTTGGTGTTTTTCTTGCCCCCTCCGTTTCCCTCACACCCTTGTCCAATTTCTCAGTAAATCTCATCTGCTCTGCCTTTAAAATATCTATCCTCACCATCTGACCACTCCTCAATCCCTCTCCTCTCCACTACAGTTCAAGTCGCCATCTTGTTTTGATTGAGCAATTGCAAAAGCCTCTCATCGGGCATCCTTACTTCTGGCTTTGTCCCCTACTTTACTCTCTCACATCTGCCAAAGTGAAGCAATTCTTTACTAACACAAGGCAATTCATGGCCTGCCTCTGCCTAAACTCTCCAAATGACCCCATCTCACTCAGAATAAAGGCCAAAGTCTATACCATGGCTCACAAGGCCCTACAGCATCTGACCCTGCCATCACACAATTGGGCTGTGCACTCATGCCCAAGGTGGTTCTCATAACAGACTTTTGTGGCTTTTCAGCACTGAAACCTCATAAAGAATTAGAAAGGTGTTCTCTGACGTGACATGAGGCCAGTCACCTGCGGTTGTGCTAACCACAGTGTGGTGCAGAAGCAGCCGACATGGCACAGACTGAGCTCCTGGGGTGAGGAAGGGAGGCTGCGCCCCACCGTACACTGGAACTTGGACATGGAAGGTGGCCACAGCCAGGTGACACCTGTCTCAAACAGCCCTCCAAGCTAGTCCAACAGGGGTGCCTGGTGCACATGTTCACGGAAGCCCGAAACACAAATGTCAACTATTTCATACTTAGCCAAGAAAAACAGAGGGAGATAGCAGAACTTATTCTAGACTAGACTCTACATAATTTCTCCCACCCTCTCCCTCCACCACAGCTGAGCTGGCTGAGTATTCAGCAAGGACACTTTAAAGTCCTTGCAGCTCCGGTCACACTGAATAATTTCTGGAGCTGTGGACCCAAGCTACCCATCACCTGGCTTGTCCCATATCGATCCTTGGCCTCTGATGGCAGAATTTGGCTTTGTCTCCCCCTGTGGCCCCACAAAACTCATCTCTGTCCCCAAACCTGCACATCTCAGAAGTAGGAAGTTAGGGTGGGGATTGTCTACACTCTCTGGTGACCACATTGTCCCTTCCCATCCCTGCTCAGCCACCGAAAAAATGAGACCACCCTCCTCGAAGACAGACGCCACTGGAGGTGCTGGCCCCTACCCCAAGCCACGCATTGTTCCTTCCATCTACAAAGACTTAACTACAAAGACTGAGTTTCCATCTACAAAGTCTTAGGTAGATATGATTTTCCTGTAGTCTTATGTTCCTAGGGATACTGGAGTGCTTCGTGCAGGTTAGAGACCCTCAGCAGAAGCCTAGCTCTGCAGAGAGATATTAAGCAGGACATCCCAAGAGCATCCCTGGCTGAGAGTTACACTTCCTGCCATCACCAAGACTCCTGGCAGGAGCTGCCCGCCACAGCTGCTGTTAACACCACAGCCCCTCTTCTGGCCCCAGCACCTTGTCAGTGGCCCATTTGCCATGAGGGCAAAGCCCAGTTTCTTCTGAAAAATCGAGTCAGAACTCAACCAACCCTAGAATGCCAGCCAGGCAGAATTGTACAAGGTTACACAGGTTACTGTACTCAGCTTCGCCCTGACTTCAGATCACACATAGTCTGCATTGGGAAAAAATGTAGCAGTTTTGAAAGACGTGTTGAATTCAAAACAGACATCTGCGGGAACATGCATTAAAACTGTGGTTATCCTAAGGCTCCTAATACAGAGAGAATACCTTTAATCGTTATAATTAGAGAGAGGGCACATGACAAGATGCTGGGTTAGCTAAAGATAGCTTGTGGCCTGAACTGTGGTGCAAAGACAGTGCATCGCAAAGAACCAGCAGAAATAATGATCAGGTTGCAAGAGTTGCTAACAACCTAACGATGTCAAATGCTGATTACTCTCCATTATTTATGAGGAAAGACCATGGAAGCTTTTAAGAGATGACTCATGCCACAAATACACGTGCACTGGTATTTTCCCTGTTAGCTATATACAGTCTTCATGAGGAAAGTTCATGACCTTTCCAATGTTTTCTCATATTAAAATAAATATAAAAAGGTGTTTTCTTCTGTTCCTCTTACCCTCCCAAGAAGAGAACAAAAAACTCTAGAATAGATTTTTTTTTAACTAATAAAGAAGTGTATATAAGTGAAAAGTTCCAGAAAAGTCTCAGGAATGAAAGTTCTGCTCTAAGCAAATGGGTTTGGTTTTTTTTTTTTTTTTTTTCGGTTTTGTGTTGCAATTTGGAGACTAACGTCCAAAGCTATTAATATTTCTACGTGATTCTGGCCTCGGCTGCTGTAAATATAAACAGAATTCCTGGTGTCTGAGTCCTCTGGCTTCTCCCTCTGCCCTGACCTCTGAAAGAGCAGTTGTTCCTTCCTTGGCTTCCAGCCCTCGACCCACCACAAGGACGGGCCGCGCGGGATGGTGCGCCAGTGTCCAAGGGGAACTGCGAGCTTTGTAAGGCAATTATATATACATCTGTTTGCCAAGAGGTGGGGACCAAGGAAGCACGCAGTGCCATCAGAGAATTACAGAGAATAACAGTGACAGATTGGAAAGACGAGTGCCTCTATTTTACTGACTGAGCAACAGTGACCTGCAGTGTCTGGCTCCCAGACATGTAAGCACAGAGCCGGGTGTCTGACTTCCAGTCCAGTGCTCCTGCCACCCCTCTCTGTCCACCTGGGTCCCACGCAGGGGATGACTAGAAAGAAAGTGGCTCTGCAATTATGTTTAATATGGAAACAAGCACATTCAGCAGAGTGGCTTGAGGGTCCTTTGAGGCAGCCCTGAGGAACTCTGTCTGCAAAGATTGTGTTTCCCCAGAGGCTATGGCTCAATATAGCAGCCACACAGAAGCGAATTCATGAGCGGGCAAATATTTATCCCCTCTTGTGACTGAATTTATGCCACTGATTTCACAGGACTATTAATACATGGTCGCTTGATCAGCTTCCACGGCCTTTGTCCATGGACCACCTGCCATATTGCTGTCAACATCAGGTACCAGTTTCTGCTAGCGTTATAAAAAGAGATGAAAAAATGGCACTTGGAGACACAGTATTTGGCAAGAGAAAGGGGATTCGGGGTTTCAACTTCTTGCACAGTGGAAGGAACCAAGATGGGACATGAGAGTTTCAGGCCAAAATCAGTCCAAGAGCTATGATATCGTATCATAAGGCTACGGCTACTCAATCAAGAGCCCCGAGCAGCTGGGGGTTAAGTGAGCCCAGGCACTGCTACAAAGGGCAGAGATGACAGCCCAGGCCCATGTGCAGCTGACTTTTCTCTGACTCTCTGGTGGAAGAAGTACAACAACACAAAAAACCTGCCACCTTTCATACAATGTTTAAAAGTAGAGGGATTCAAGCCTGTTTCAAAATAAATATTACTTCAAATTCACAAGGCAGAGTCCTATAGCTTTTAGACAAAAAAAGTAAAATTTTAAGTTAAAATAGAAATTCAAAACTTTTAAACCAATACATGTGAAGAAAGAAATTCCTCATACATGACTATTTAAGGAATTCTTACTGACTAGTTTCACTTTTTTTGGAATTGGGGTCTCACTCTGTCACCCAGGCTGGAGTGCAGTGACTCAATCACAGCTCACAGCAGCCTTGACCTTCTGGACTCAGGCGATCCTCCCACCTCAGCCTCCTCTTTTAAGCATGTTAACTTTGACATACCGAAAGAAAGACAAGTCCCCCAGTCAATGCACGAAACAAAAAGATGAATTTACAGCAAAGGGAGTGTATAGTTATAAAGCCCTGTCTCTTGGAGCAAAGCTGATAGGGAAATTTAGGAATGGGTGAGTTTTCACAAAAGTGTTCGGGGATTGGTTGATTTTTAGCTGTGGAAATGTGCTTCCTGGAATGTAACTCTCACTTATTGTCTGGTTCTCAGAAGTTCTTGTACTGACGAGAGACTGTCATTTATTGATTTGGCCAGGTTTGAAACTGGTTCTGGTGGTTACCTGTGGCCAAAGAACAATGAGTTCTTTCCTGCCTATTATGCATCCAAGTGGACGAGTTTCGCAAGGCACGGTATTAAGTAGTAGCAAATTGAGAACATGGCTGCCAGACTGGTCCTTTTCCCTAGTGCAAACCTGAAAACAAATTTTAAACCGCCCTAACTAGTAAATAACCACTGAATCAGTGAGGTAAAGCAGAAAAGCGTAGCGGCCAAGACTCTGCCTCTGGACTTTGGACCTTAACTTCTCAGTTCCACATTTATCAAAAGCGACTGAACTAGATTTTCTTCAGAGTCCACTCCAGCTTTATAATCGGATGACTTCTTTTGGCATATATAGACATCCCTCGGTATCCTTGGCGGATCAGGTCCAGGACCTGTTTGACTATCAAAATCCAGTGTTCAAGCCTCAGATATAAAATGGCACAGAATTTGCATATAACCTATGCACATCCTGTTACATACTTTAAATAATCTCTGATTACTTATAATATCTAGTACAATAAGAATGTTCCATCAGTAGTTGTTGTATTGTTTTTATATGTATTTTTTTTTAGGGTTGTGGGGTACATATGAGAATTTGCTACTTAAATACATTGCACGGAGGTAAGGTGTGGCCTTCTAGCAAGCCCTCTCTCCCCGCCCCCAGTAGTGGACATGGTATCCAATGGGTGATTGCGTGCCCCTCCTTCCCTCCTATTTTTATTTTTTAATTGTGCTGTTTTTTACGCTTTCTTTTCTCAAATATTTCCAATCTGCAGTTGATTGAACTTCAAGATACAGAGCCCCTGGGTACCAATGTATCTGTGTGTTGTGTATGTATGTGTGCATTTAACTTCAAAACTCTAAATAACGTTGCATGAGAAATAAAAATGTAAGAGCTAGACATTTGCTCCAAGTTAGGTGATGGGAAGAAGAGAAATCATTATTTGCTTGGAGACTACGTGAGATTTTAGGCTCTTAAGCTTGTTTTCTTCATGTCGACATTTAAGGTTGCAAAGCTTAGAGTAAAAGAGATACCAAAAGACAAGATCTGTTCTCAACCAAAGACCCAGCTCTTTCAAAAATTCTACTCTGGATAAAAGCAGAGGATGGTTTTGTATGTGCATAATAATCTATCAGATAAGTGCAAAAACATAATTTTTTTAATTAGAAGAAAATATACCAAGAGTTAATATAGCTATTTCTAAAAATTAGATAAAGGATAAATTTAATTTTTAAAAATAATTTTCTGTATTTTTCAAAATTTTTAAGTAATCAAAATAAATTAATAAAAAGAAATTCCAAATGCACAATCTCAGCCTTGGTGTTCCCCAACAAAATCAGTGTCAGTGACTTGAGCAAGAAATAAAAGATCCATAAAGAAGCTGAGACACGAACTTCGGGCTCTAGCATGGACACAGGCTTTTTCTCATTGGTGAGAAAAAGAATAACTTTCAAAGGAACAGAAATTTCACTCTCATCTCAATGAGCCTACTAGGCTAGACAAAGAGATGAAACTGAGAAGGAACAAGATCTCAGAGAACTTTGTGAACCAGCTAAAGAACTGGCTGTTGGAAGATTATGTATACATAAAGGCACAAGCCTGAGACTTTTGAGGTCTTAATGTAACTTTATCTGTATTCAGTGTATACGAATGACTTGAAGACCTGTCTCTCTAGGGACGTTCTGAATTATATGTCAGATTTTACCAAGGTGACCAGGCCTCTCCTTTCTTAGACAATGACAAGACCTTCAAAGGTTTGACCTCTGTGCTGGTTGATGAGATAAAATCACAGAAAAAGCATCTCTTCCTTAGATCCATAGATTTCAAGAACTCATTCAAAACACTGAAGAAATTCTCCCTGACTCCTAACTTCTGGCCTTCTCAGCCTTGTT
Source organism: Carlito syrichta (assembly GCF_000164805.1). Taxonomy (NCBI): domain Eukaryota; kingdom Metazoa; phylum Chordata; class Mammalia; order Primates; family Tarsiidae; genus Carlito; species Carlito syrichta. The sequence continues at coordinate 352,613 of NW_007057683.1, read as the reverse complement.
TTGTGACAGGGTCTGGACAGTTGATGCTAAGGTCCAGGAGAAGCTCAAAAGGAAAGCAGTCACTTGCTTTAGTCACTGGATAGACATAGATAACAAATTGTCTGATTGCTAAACAAATAATAATATTGATTCTCTTGGTTAGATGCTTCTATGAAGTTCCCTGAACACTTTTTAACTATAATTTCTAATAAGATTGTGGTGTTTTCTCCTGGTTCGATATGTCTTCTCTCGCACCTGGTATAAACATATTCCCCATCTCGACTTCCTTCCTATAGACTCATTTCCAAAATTCTTCTCATTTGTAACAGTTCGTTCAGGAAATGGGGAATAAGATAACAAAAATGCCAACTTGTTCTTTTCACAAAAGTGAATGGGTTTTTTGACAAATAAGGGCATACTAAATGGTGGGTTTCTTCTAACAAAAATGAGTACCTGGGACATGCTCACCTCTAAAAAAAATATAGGCAAAGGAAGGGAGATAACCTTATTATTATTAAAAAATAGTTAAGGAAGAGGCCAGGTAAGTAAACCTGCTTTCAAATAATGCCAACTTTCATAATAAAGAACAGAGGAGAGAATTAAAACATGTTTAAAATAAATTATGAAACTAAGATATATATTTTATTTTACAGTTAACGAAATGTATGTTATACTGTAACACTACTCTGGTAGCTAGAATAAAGCAAGAATGAATTCTTTGGCATATTTTTTCCAAAAAAAAAATCATATAACACGATCCAACATTCTTTATCCACTTTTAACTTTTGCAGCATAAAGAGGCCTATGTTGTGAATATACTGGAAGGATCCACCATTCTTCCCCCAAAGGCCCTCCCCTTCCTTGTTATGCAAAACATACCTGTCATCTTCCTTGTTAACACTCTCAATTGTCAAGTGGCCTGATTCTTCCAGAGCCTCTTTTATCATAGTCTACCTGTTTAGCACCATCACTTTTAATAACTTCATGAAATCTTCATCTCTAGCAAAACTTGCAAGTTCATTTCACAAGTAAATTATATTTGCCTTGCATTATAGACTCTTAATATCAACAATGAATGGACTAACACAGAGGAAGCCCAGAGAAGCAGATACACAAGCGAGATATTTGAACCAAGGTCAATATTATAAACGGCCAGCTAATTAGAGAATATATCAGGGTTGTGATAAGGTTTTTATTTATTTGTGAGTTGGAGTCTCACTCTGTCGCCCAGGCTGGAGTGCAATGACACACTCACAGCCATCCCAGCCTCGACCTGCTGGACTCAGGCCATCCTTCTGCCTCAGCCTTCCAAACAGCCAGAACTACAGGCGAGCACTACCATGCCTGGCTAATTTTTTAATTTATTGTGGAGATGAGGTCTTGCCAAGTTGCCCAAGCTGGTCTCAAACCCGTGGGCTCAGGCAATCCATTCTCCTCAGTCTCCCAAAGTGCTGGGATTACAGGCTGAGCCACCCAGCCTGGCTAGGGTTGTGATAACTTTTACTTCCCGACACAACCTTGTAACAACCTGCTTTGGATACCAAGCATCCTTTGTACGTTTCTGTTCAGGCAGATAAGATGGAAAAGGGTGGATTTATTTTCTCATATCAGACTCTACTAGAGTTAAATGATATCAGAACAAAAGGTGGATGATCACAATTTGTTTCCATACCCTGCCACACATCAAGATTAGTCCCCAGGAGTAACATTACAAGATGGCTAACTAGGACATTTTGTACTCAATTTGCCCTCCCAGAAGAACCAAAATAGCAATTAAATACTTTAAACAGATCACCCAGGAGAGAGCACCAAAATTCAACCAAAAAGTGACAGGCAAAACCTAAAGCACGGAAGAAAAAGGAAATGAGGCATCTTGCATAGCCGGAATCCGCTGGGAGCCAACAGAGACCCCAACACGGGGAAAGGGTCCATTGAGACACCTTCACCAGAAACTCCTGCAATCCTACACACAGGAGAGCCTCTTGATCCTCATGGGCCCGAAACTAACATAAGGAGCTGCCAGGAGATTGACAGCACTGCCCCAGGGAGGAAGTTCATCTTGGTCCATCATGTTCCCTGAGACCTTTGCCACTACAGCAAGGTGCCATCTGAGAAGTCTACTACCAACAGACTGTGTACTGTCCTGCAGCACGGTGGCACTGGGGCTCGGACACAAGAGAAGCACAAGCTGCTGCTCCAGGGGCTTAGGTGTGAGTAACCATGGGCTACCACACCCAGATCAAAGGTATGACCAATGCATGGGCTACCACCAGAGCTGAGCAAGGCACCATTCTAGAACCCCATCCCCAACAGATGGTGCAAGTCCAGCAGCACTAAGGCAGAAGTGCAGAAGAGCTGGTGACTCTGGGGCTTAGGTGCAAGCAACTGCAGGCTACTATACCCAAGGCTGAGTCATGAGTGGTATACGTGCTCCCCACCCACCAGCTTAGGTTGCTGCCCCCCCACCTAGTGGAGGGCAATAGATCAGCTCCCCAAGAATGCTGCTCCCACCCAAGCATTCTTTCAGTGGCCTAGGGATCACCCTGTTCCTGCCTACCATGGCTAGCACATGTGTACACTATCAGCAGGCCTAAGGACAAGCCAGCCCTGCCTAGTTTTACCCCTCTCTCTCTCCTCATGCCAAAGCATAGTCCAGGGACCAGAGGATTGCCTAGTTCACGACTGTCAGCACTTGAACATTCCTCCCAAAGCCCTAAGGTTGACTCTACTCACCCGGCTGGTACCATGACAGCAGGCCCCTACCTGCATGCACCACCTTCAGGCCTGTAGGCTGGTCCACCCAGGATTTACAGCCACCACCAATACAACTGCACACCACTTGGAACATAGAAAGTTATCCCACAACCATCACTATCATCACTCATGTCACACCAGTTGCCTGTTGGCCTGATAATTCACCCAGCTTCCCGGCCCCTGGCTGCTGCTACTGGCATCCTCAAGCCAATCGGAGCCCCAAGAATTGACCTGCCTGGTTCTGCTAACACCAGTGTCAGTATATGCCACCTGGGGCCCAAGGACAGGCATGCTAGCCCACTGCTCCCAACACTGGAGCCCAAAGGCTTGCCTACCTGACATCCCAGTTCCCAGCAAAACTACACCACAACCTTGACTAATACCTGCATCCTAAGGAAATCTCAGATACCAATGATACTGTTTACAGTCAAATAAATGAAAAAGAGACTACACTGCTGCACATACTCAGAATCAAAGCCAAAGTGCCCTATCACACAAATACCATATATTCATCTAAGAAGAAAGTTCTCTCTACAAAAGAAAATTTTAAAAATCGGAAGAAGCAACTATTATACCAGATGTGTAGATATCACCATAAGGACACAGGAAATATGAAAAAGAAAAAAAAAAAAGAAACCTCTCCAAAGGAACACAGTAATTCTCCTGCAATAGACTCCAATAAAAAAAGAAATTAACAAAACCTCAGAAAAAGAATTCAAATTATTGATTCTAAAGAAGCTCAGTGACATACAAAAGATTTCTGAAAACAATACAAAAAAATCAGAAAAAAATTCAGAATATGAGTGAGAAATTTACCAAAAAGATAGATATCATTAAAACACATACACACACACATACACACACAAATACTTGAAGTGGAAAATCCATTGAACAAAGTATAAAATAAAGTAAAAATAATAAAAAAAGAATAAACAAAACCTTCGTGATATATGGGATACAATAAAGTGACCAAATATACAATCTGTTTCCCAGAAGGCAAAGAGAGAATGAAAGAGTTAGAAAATCAATGTAACAAATAATAGCTGAAAACTTCCCAAGTCTCTCAAGGTATTTAGACATACAGACAAAGGAGTCCCAGAAATCACCAAAGACATAATGCAAAAAGGTCTTCTCATTAGCACATTGTAGTCAAAATGTCTAAATTAATGACAAGGAAAGAATCCCAAAAACATCAAGAGAAAAGCCTCCATCGCCTATAAAGAAATTCCCATCAGACTAACAATGGATTTCTCAGCAGAAACCTCATGGGCTGGGAGAGAATGGGGTAACATATTCAAAGTGCTGAAAGAAAAAAAGAAACTGCCAGCCAAGAATACTACATCCAGCAACATTATCCTTCATACATGAAGGAGAAAGTCTTTCTCAGGCAAGCAAAAGCTGAGAAAATTCATCACCAGTAGACCAGTCCCACAAGAAAGAGAAATTCATCACTAATAGACAAGCCCTATCTGAAATACAAATTACAACATTTACCATCACAAAAACACAAGAAAATATAAAATTCAATGGTAAAGCAAACAGACAAGTAAGAAAGAAAGGACTCAAGTGGTACCACCACAGATAACTACCAACCATAATGACATGTAGTAAGAGAAAAGAAAGCAACAAAGAATATACAAAACAACCAGAAACAATTAACAATATGACCAGGACAAAACTTCACATATCAATAATAAATTTAACTGTAAATAAATTTAATTTTCCCCTTAAAAACTATAGACTAGACAAACAAATTTTTTAAAACCATGATCCAATTATATGCTGCTTACAAGAAATGGACTTTACCAGTAAAGACACAAACAGACTGAAATAAAGGTACAGAAAAAGATATTAAACACAAACAGAATGCAAAAGCAAGCAAAAGTAGCTATACTTATATCAGATAAAACAAAATTTAAGCAAAAAAAAAGTTTAAAGACACAAAGAACATCATTATATAATGATAAATGAATCAATACAGCAAGAGGAAATAATAATTCTAAGTATATATGCACCCAACACTAGAGTACCTAGATTCGTAAAGCAGATACTACTAAATCTAATGAGAGAGATAGACTCCAATACATTAATAGTGAAGGACCTCACCACCCCACTCTCAGCATTACACAAATCATCTGGAAAGAAAATCAAGAATGAAACATTGGATTTAAACTGACAAGATCAAATGAACCTAATAGACATATACAGAATATTTTATTCAACAACTACAGAGTACACATTCTCCTCATCAGCACATGAAACATTCTTCAAGACAGACCACACGTGAGGCCACAAAACAAGTCTCACCAACTTTTATTCTTTTTTACCTCTTTTTTTTTTTTTTGAGCGAGAGTATAGCTTTGATCTTGCTCTGGCCACCCAGACTGGAGCACAGTGACATGATCATGACTCACCACAGCCTTAAACTCCTGAGCTCAAGTAACGCAACCACCTCAGCCTCCCAAGTAGCTGGGACTATAGGCACATGCTACTACGCCCTGCTAATTTTCTGATTACTTTGTAGAAACAAGGTCTTGCTATTTTGCCCAGTCTGTTCTTGAACTCCCAGGTTCAAGCAATATGCTCCCCTTGGCCTTCCAAAGTGCTGGGATTATAGACATGAGCCATCAAACCTGGCCTCACCAATTTTTTAAAAATTGAAATTATATCAAGTATCTTCTCAGACCACAATAGAATAAAACTAGAAATTAATAACAAGCGGAATTTTAGAAACTATACAAACACAAAGAAATTAAACACGCTCCTAAACAACCATCGGATCAATGAAGATATTAAAATGGAAATCAAAAAATGTCTTGAAACAAATAGAAACACAACATACCAAAACCTGTGGAATACAGCAGATGTTTACAAAAATACCTACATCCAAAAAGTGTAAGTATTTAAAATAAACAATCTAATAATGGAGCTCAAGGAACTAGAAAAGCAAGAACAAATCAAACCCAAAATTACAGAAGGAAAGAAATAAAGATCAGAGTAAAACTAAACAAAATAGAGACTAAAAAAGAACATAAAGAATCAATGAAACAAAAAGTTGGTCCTTCAAAAAGATAAACAAAATTGATAAACTGCTAGATAGACTAACCAAGAAAGGAGAAGACCCAAATAAACAAAATCAGAAGTGGAAATGGAGACATGACAACAGATAACCATGAAAATGCAAAAGCGCATCAGAGACTATTATGATCAACTACATGGTAACAAACTGGAAAACCTACAGGAAATGGATAAATTCCTGAAAACAAAAGCTTCCAAGATTGAACTAGAAGGAAAAAGAAAACCTGAACAGATAGATTACACGTAGCAAGATTAGATCAGTAATCAAAACGTAAAAGAAAAAAAAGTCTTCCAACAAAGCTCAGGACTGATGGATTCACTGCCTAACTCTATCAAGCACACAAAGAAGAACTAATACCAATCCTCCTCTCCTTAATTCATTCTATGAGGTTAGCACTAACCTAATACCAAACCAGACAAGGACACCCCCCACACACACACACACACAAAACTACAAGTCAGTATCCATGATGGACATAGATGTAAAAATTCTCAACAAAATACCAGCTAGCCAAATTCAAGAGCATATAGAAAAGATAATATACTACAATCAAGTGGGATTTATACCATGGACACAAGGATGATTTATGATCCATCACATGAACAGAAAGAAGAAAACAAAAACATATGATCCTCTCAATATATGCAGAAAAAGTATTTGATAAAATCCAACATTCCTTCAAGATGAAAACTCTCAACAAACTAGGCATAGAAGAAACACGCCTCAAAATGATAAAGGCCATATATGACAAACCTGTAACTAACATCATGCTGAATGGAAAACAGGAAGCCTTTACTCTAAGAACCAGAACATGACAAGGATGTCCATTTTCACTACTTCTGATCAACCTAGTATGGAAGCAATTGGGCAAAACAAAGAAATAAAAGGCATCTGAATTGGAAAAAAGAAAGTTAAATTGTCCCTCTTTGCAAAGGTCATGATTTTATATTTAGAAAAACCAGAAGACTCCATCAAAAAACTGTTAGATCTGATCAACAAATTCAGTAATGTTGCAGGATACAAAAACAACATACAAAAATCTGTAGCATTTCTACATACCAATCATGAAATAGAAAAAGAAGTCAAGAAGGAAGTCCCATTTACAATAGCTACAAAAAATAAAATATCTAGAAATAAATGTAAACAAGAAGGTAAAATACCTTTACAAGGAAAACTATAAAACACTGATAAAGGAAATTGAAAGGGACACAAATAGAAAGACATCCCATGATCAAGGATTAAAAGAATTCATACTGTTGAAAAGATCATACTTCTGGCCGGCACAGTAGCTCACACCTGTAATGCCAGCACTTTGGGAGGCAGAGGATTGCTTGAGTCTAAGAGTTTGAGACCAACCTAGGTAACATACCAAGACCTCGTCTCTACAAAAAATAAAGTAGCCAAGCGTGGTGGCATATGCCTGTAGTCCCACCAGCTTGAGTGGTTGAGGAGGGAGGATCACTTGAACCCAGGAGTTTGAGGCTGCAGTGAACTGTGATTGTGACACTGCACTCCAGCCTGCACAACAGAGCAAGACCCTGACCAAAAGAACAAAAAAATTATGCTTCCCAAAGCAAGATTCAGTGCAATCTCTATCAAACTAGCAATGTACTTTTTCACAGAAATAGAAAAAAAATTCCTAAAATTTACGTGAAACCAAAAATGCCAGAATAACCAAAGCAATCCTGAGCATAAAGCACAAAGCTGGAGGTATCACACTACCTGACTTCAAAATATGCAACAAGTCTATAGTAACCAAAACAGCATGGTATGGATATAAAATCAGACACATAGGACAATAAAATAGATCAGAGAACCCAGAAATAAATCCACATATTTACAGCCAACTGATTTTCAACAAAGGACACTCTCTTCAACAAATAGTGCAGAAAAATGAAACCAGACCCCTTTCTCTCCCTATATATGAAAACCAAGTTGAGATAGAGTAAAGACTTAAACATAAGACCTAAACCTATAAAACTACTAGAAGAAAACATAGAAAACTAAAAACACTTCAAGACGTCAGTCTAGACAAAGATTTTATGACTAAGACCTCAAAAACACCAACGACTAAAACAAAAATAGACAAATGGGACTCAAATGAAAAAGCTTTCGCTCAGGAAAGGAAACAAGAATAAAGAAATAATCTGTTGAATGAAAGAAAATATTTACAAACTATTCATCTGATAAGGACTAATATCCAGAATATACAAAAATATTAGTCCAATTAACTCAGCAATACACATATAAAGTTTGTTTTATATACAAACAATTCAATGATTTTAAAAATGCCATTAAAAAATGTGCAAAGGACATGAATAGACAATTCTCAAAAGAAGACAAATAACAAACGGGTATTTGAAAAAATGTTCAATATCACTAATCATCAGAGAAATGAAAATGAAAACCACAACGTGATATGATGGTGAGGATCTGGAGAGAAGGGAAATCTTGTACACTGTTGGTACAGTCACTATGGAAATTAGTACAGCCACTATGGAAAACAGTATGGAGATTTCTCAAAAAACTAAAAACAGAACTATCAAACAACCTAGCAGTCCCACTATTGGGTATCTATCCAAAGCAAAAGAAATCAGTGTAGCAAAGAGATACCTGCACTTAGGCATTTATTGCCACTTTATTCACAAGAGCAAAAATACGAAATCAGCCTCAGTTTTCATTAATGGCAGATGGGTTTTTTAAATGGTATATAAACACAGTGGAAAACTATTTGGCCATAAAAAAAGAATTGAAATCATGTCATTTGCAACAACACGGATGGAACTGGAGGTCATTATGTTAAATGATATAATCCAGGCACAGAAAGACAAATAATGCATGTTTTCACTTGTATATAAGAGCTGAAAAAGTTGATCTCATCAAGGTAGAGGGCAGAATGATAGATACTAGAGGCTGGGATGTGTGAGTGGGTGGGTGGACAGGGCATAAAGAGAGGTAGGTTAAAGGGCACAAACATACAGTTAGATAAATGGTAGAAGTTCTATTGTTCAACAACTGAGTAGAGTGACTACAGTTAACAACAGTATGCTGTATATTTCAAAGTAGCTAGAAGAGAGGACTTGAATTGCTTCCAACATGCAGGAATGACAAATTCTCAAAATGATGGATACCTCAAATACCCTGACATGATCATTACACATTCTATGCATAAATATGTAGACTATGATGTATTACTATATTATAAATAAGCACTGTTATGAAAGTTTAAAAAATAGTTATGATTGTATAACTAGGAGTAACCTCAGGTTCAAGGATAATACTTGCCCTTGTCCTTGGAGATTTACCATGAGGTATTTGCAGTGTTACCTTATCTGACTCTGGATTAGCAAGTCTTGTCTAGTTTCAGATGCCACCTGGCAATTTCATTTTTGAGAATGAAGGAGTAATCATAGTTCAAGCTTAGGAAAAGAATCCAGAAAAAAGGTGTCCACAGATATGGTTTAGGGGAAGACTACAGTTAGGAAGCGTGAAATAGATGAGGAACAATATCACTGTCAACTAGGTAGAAATTGAGAGAGGAGTTGGAAAGAATTACACTTCACAAATGAGACTAAATCTCCAACAAGTCATATTTTCAGGGCAAAACTAAGTAGCATACCACCCTGAATATGCCCAATCTTGTCTACAACCAGAATTGGACAAAGAACCGAAATTCCTACCCTACCCTGAGTCTCATGCAGCCTTTAATGGTCTTAATATAAATTATGTGCATTTAGCACATTTCCCCTTGCACTGGGATGGGGGTAATTGTTTTGCTGATCAGAGTAGACTTTGAGTCCCCAGGAAGAAAGGAACTACATGTCCCAGTCATTTGTATTTTCACTCTCTCTTCCTTCTCCACTATTTTCTTCCTCCCTTCCTTGAAGATAATGGATTACCAGTTTATTAAATAGAATCTAAACTTTTCATCCAACACTAAATCTGATGTTTACAAAAAACGGGGATAGGAAGCTATACCAGAAAAGATGTACTTCTTCTGCAAGTCTAAAGTTAGAGGGGAAAGAAAAAATAAGGGTGGGGGTGTGATCCTGACCATTTTAGTAAGGTTATACGGGGTGAAACACAATGGAAGACCTTTATATTTAAGCCGTCTTTTACTCAACCCTGCGTTTAGAATAGAACTGGACATAATAATCTGTCAGCAGCCACAGGATAACATTAAAGGATGTCCTTGATGTTCAACATTCCTAAATTCCTTCTCGGGCAATTAAAGCAAAGAGATCTACGATTATCTCTTCCGAGTTTGAAGATTTCCAGGGACTGCTCATGTTACAAGCCAGTAACTCCATCCAATCTAAGATGCCCCATTAATCACTAAGAATTTGAAAAGGCTCTGAAAAGAGACTCGTGACTTCAGATTTGCTAAGATCTTCAACTCGTTAATGCCAGCTCTTGTCCATTTATTTTCCCTAACAATTTCTGCATCTAGTGCCGTCCCCAAATTACTGACCCAACAAATGGTCTACTGGGCATCCCTTGAAGAGTCCATGTTAGTTGTCTTACAAAAAAAAATTAAAGAATTTTATTTCCTAATACCATTTTATGCATAATTATTTTGTTACTAAACAGTAAACATTGTTCTATTCTGTTCAAGCTCAAGAAAAAAAATGGTCGAGGACAATTTCACGTCCTTTGCAGTGTTCATTCATTTTTGAACAATCTTTTAGTGTATTGTCAAGAACTGCAGAGTGACCCAATTACATAATCTCGGTAAAGATTTCAGGCTTCTTGTAGCATCTGATCCAGTCTAACAATCCTCTGCTTAAATTAAGTACAAAGGCATGACAGATGCAATCCCAAGCCTAAATGTTTTAAACTAAACTAATATATTTGACCAATACTAAATGACGCCATCAAAAGATCAAGTCATGAGGTCACCACTGAGGTGTGAATTGAGTAGCTGACCCATCAGGATGCTGTGCTACTTAAAATCAGCTGTCGTACTGGGCCAAGTCAGAGTTTCACTTGGGTCAAGGTGCTAAATTATAAATACTCCTATTTTTGTTTTTCAGAAAAGGAATAGTTTGTTCCCATCCTCACTGGTACAGAATTCAGATATCTCAATCAAGTCACAAAGTGATAAGGAAGATTTAAGGCTCTTTCAGCTGATGCATGTGGGAAGAGAGAGTCCAGGCTTCCTGGGAAGAGTAAAAGGCAGGGTCCTATCATGAGAATGCAGGTTGTCTCCTTCACATCTGGCAGGAGCATGCTCAGCTCTCACACAAGCAGCCAAGGATGGAAAGAACATTCAATCCTGACTGCTACCCAGAACCAGTCAATGGTTTACTGGAAACCCCTGATATTTTTTAGAAAGAATCTAGAGGATTTGTTATCTAATCCTTCCACTACAATCCCAACATGCATATGTGTTAAGACAGGTCTGAGGACAAGGAAGGGAACCTTTGATTTGGTTCTGAAAAGAAACATCTTTATGAGGCTGTGACCCGGTATTATACACTCAGTCTTTCTTTTCTCAAAGTCATGGCTGGGGCAGTCCATGTAATTAGTCATATCTACTGCAAAAGTGTGCCACAAGCATGTTGTCCATTGTGTTACCCAATGTCTTTTTCATAAGGACCCATACGATAAGGTCTTCCTTGAGTACCCAAAGTCAAAATAAAGAAAACGCTACAACTTTTTAAAAACTCTTATCTGCCGTGAAATTCAGGTCAACTTAATACCTAATCAGAGTGATCTTAATGAGATCATCTACAATGTCTACTCATTTGCCTCCTTCTAAAGGTTCTCTGCTCTATTCTTTTCCTTAATTACATTGTGTTCAATCTTAAACTGTTTCAAATCATGTTCTAGAGACAAGAAATATGATATATGCTAATCTTGGGTAAAAGTCTGCTTGTCTTTTTTTAGGGACAATCTTACCTGCATATGAGTCTATTTTTCACCAAGGCTGTAAAGATCTCCAGAAATAGTTTATGCTGGGGATGTTTGCTGAAATTTCTCTCATTCTTGTAGTTTATACTGAGATGAAACAAACAGAAAAGCATTTTGTAATAAAAATTATGTAGGCTGTCTCACAGTTACCGATGCAGACAAAGATCTATATCCAGGCCAGTATAGAAGAAGTCTTGGGTTTACCATCTTGCTAAAGACAAGTATCAGCTATTAAAATAGGAACTAGAAATTCAATTAAGTTAATCATAAAAATTATAGTCAAACATATGTATCTTCTCTCACATATGTATATTCATTTTATACTTTAATGAATGATATTAATTGAATTATTCTCTTTCAACACTTTAACAGCTGAAATTGATTGGAGGAAAGAAAAGTGTGTGTGGAGAGAAAGAATGAGTGGGGCCCATTATTTAGTCAGTTGTGTAATGGGAAGGGAAGAATTCCCTCAAGAGACTTCTCTGTGTACCCTCAACCCCACTGGAGAATCTAGCTATCAACAACAGTAGTTGTCACATACAGTTCCTCATAGATAAGAGTTTATTTAACACAGTCTCTGCCCCTTCAGTCACACTGACTGTCGTTTTTGATTGTTTATATGTTTTGTGTATATAAAAGATTTAGGATTTCCAGCTTCAGCTTTGTTTTGCTGACATAATACTCAAGTCCAATAAAGAGGTCAAAAATACCTCCAAAACGTCCCATTTTAAAACTGAGAGAGGATAAGAGATAATGAACAAAAGGGTCACATTGCCACAGAGCATATGATACTCTGCACATAATTAAACAGACTAAGTTCAAGATCTAAGCTAAATATGTTGGAATTACATAAACATGAACTTTCTCAAAGGAAAGTTCTCCAGGCTTATGTGGCGATTTGTAGCATTCTGCCTTTGCAGTCTTTCAAAAGCCATAGGACAGCATGTCCCCTACCCTAGCCGGGTAAGGGCTGTGATGGTTTCTTAGTATGTGGATGGACACTGTTAAACTGAATATATAATAATTTTTTAGGTATTTTGTGTTTCTCACTGAAAAAAAAAAAAA